>NW_016158768.1:32738-64710 GCF_001687245.7 Rhagoletis zephyria
AACTCTACAGCTCAATTAAAGCGATATCGGTTGACAATGTCAATTTTGCGCTTGCAATACTGTCTCGCCACTTTACTGCCCAACTCTTCCTTACTACACCCTGCTCTAGCATACTCTACTTTTTATACTTTTTTCATTTTTAATGCTTTTGCTGTTCACCTCTTAGCTCGCTTTTAATTCTAATTTCTCGCTAAATCCCGCACTTGCATTCAGTGCCACCGCTCATACATTCATACATATATAGCTATTAGTAGCGATATCCCTACGCTTCTCTCTTTCCTCCTCTTTTATTCATATTAGCTTCTCTCATGCGGTTTAACGCGCCTGAACAATTAAGCACTTAAGCCAATTTCAGGTCAATTCGACAAGCATTTTGTGGTCAACTCTTGTTTATTGATGCGTATTTTATGGTTAGCAAAAAAAAAATGGTGTGTAGAATGGTAAGCATTGGAAATATGAAAAAAAAATTTATTTTTTGCATATCAAAGCATAAAAAATTATGCTACAATAATAAATGTTAAATATTAAATTGCTCCTTTCATATTTTTTTATGACTAGTTGAGCCGAAATCGCCACTTAGTTTTGGGTAAATAAAATATCTGAAAATAATACTTGATTTTTTTATGGTTTGGTGAAATATTGCCAGCCAATATTCTTTTACAATGACTGCCGACCACGAATTAAAGCTTCAAAGGTATTAAAAAAAAAATCTTATTTGCTGTACAATATTTGATTTTTCATTCAAATCTATATACTATACATGTACTTATATTTTTGTATAAACCACCTTCATGGGAACGAATGCTAGAATGCTGAGCACCGGCAGAGGAAATACATCAACTTCGACTTAAGGTGAAAAAGTACCCTTTAAAGATTTAGTATAAATTATCACCAAAACTTTCATTCATCTAATTTTTCTCGATCACGAAACAGAGAAATCTCCTTGGATTGTTGTAAATCAGTTCGAAGACGAGCATGCTCAGATAAAGCTTTTACTCTGTGTGCGTCTATAGAAAACTTTAAAAAGTTTCTCCTGTGCGAAATTTTTTTGGTAATGACTGGCGCAAATAGGGCTCTTGACGACTGCAATGTAGTACGCGGGCAGAGCTTTGCTAAGAATTCTATAAATTGTAAATATAACTACATATGGTTTTGTGATCGCTGGTGATAGCCATCTCTATTTTCCCGTTTCAAAGCTTTTTTGTACTTTCTATACATTGTGTACAGATGCGTGCAGAGTTATAGGTCTGCCCGCGGGCAAACCTCTTTCAAGCTTTGCATACATTTAGTACAGAAAGCTTGACACCCACTACCGATATAAAGTAATAATGGGCAGCGAATTGTTGGCACGAAAAGTTTTTTTTTTTTTTTGAAATTTTGTGTAGGCATGATTGTGGTAAAAGCTCTCACTGATCACTTGCCATTGACATAGAGCAGCGATGGGCAGAGAGAGCTTTTACTCCGCACGCGCCTATGCAAAATGTATAGAAAGCTTAAAAGCGCAGTTTAAACAAAAAAATTAAATAACTGTTTCCAGATGTCCCTTTCTTTTTCACTTCCGAGTGAATTCCAACCAAAGTCACTTTGAATTCATATTGAAAGGGATTGAAACTCACTCCGAAGTAAATTGCAGAACATGCCAAATTATATTCTTTTATTTATTTACAAAATATTATTGGATAATTTCTTAGAAATTTATATTTAATTTTTACTGATGTAACTCCGCTTTAAATTTCAAATGCTTTTGTGCCCAATTTTACACTTTTTTATCTCTAAAAAACTTCAGTTTCTTAATTTTTTCCGGTATTCTTTTGAAAAACTTGTATTAATTCTGGCTAATTTTTCTTTTTCTAATTTTCTTAGAAATTTTTTTGTTGAAATTACCCCATATTTTTTTCCTTTTATACATATTCCTAAAAAATGTGTTTCTGAACATTCTTAAATCTTTTAATTTTTCCATTAATAATTTAGAGGTTTTCTTTAAATTGTTTTATCGTGCGATCGGGTATTTCATATTATTTTTAACCGACTTCACAAAAAGGAGAAAGGTTATTAATTCGTCGGAATATGTTTTTTTTTACTTTTATTTTTAATTTCTCTACGTATGTTACTGCTTAACTTTGGACCACGTTAACCGATTTCTATAATTCTTTAAATTCGATCATCGGATCATGAAAAAATTAACGATAATCTAAAATTTTTATATGAGAATTGAAATTGGTTTTGTTTCTTTCTTAAAAATTACCTATTAATTTTACTTGATTCTGTCTCCATTCAATTCCATAAAAAAATTGTTTTTCTTCTAACTTTCTTTTTTCTAGTTTTTATTTATTTATTTTTTCCAAACCTTTTATAAATTAACCTGTTGCATTTAAGGACTATATTCATGTCCTTGCCATAAACAGCCCTACAGGAGTAGTGCTGACATATCAAACAAAAAAATTAAAAATATTTATTTCAGATGATTAATGCAACAAAAAAGTATTATTTCCTGAACCTCGACAACAGCTTGAATTCAATCCGGCTAATACTAACAATAAAGCGATAACAAAGGCTGAGTAAATATAACCAACGATTGAAGAACGCATAAATAATAAAGAAAATTGCGTGAATTGAATGAAAAGTAAACAAGCATAGTACACGGAAGGAGGAGCAGCAGCAGAAGCAGCAGTGCGACAATAAATGCAATCTACTATTTGAAGAGAATAAATTCATAACAACAACAATAGTAACAATGGAAATAATCAACAATACACAATTGTTGTACTTCGTTTAGTTCATTTGTGAGAGCTTGTTTTTTGCTGCGGCGCAAGTGGCAAGTTGCAAGATACATAACTATTCACATATTGTTGCTGTTCTTATTGTCTGCATGTTGCTTAGAAAATGCTGCTTGAAATTGTTGCTCGCTGCTCATCGTAGTATTTGTTATTATTATCTTACGAGGTACATAAACGCTTAGCAGCGAGCGATAAGGTTTCATCACCACAGCGCTGTCCCCCGACCGCACCCAAATGTGCCAGTGATTTGTTGTACATAAAGTTTATGGTACTCGTTGCTGTTTATGTTTGGTGTACTAAATGTGAGCGATGTTGTTGTTGTTGTTGTGATGTTGTACTTGTGCTGCACCATAAGCATGCTTAGTTACACATATTACCGGTTGCATGCAACTCACTGCCTTTGCCTTTCACTCACATAAATAAGTAGTCCGTACATAAATCTTACTCTCGCTCTACCCCACTCGCTTGCCATTTATGTAGCTTTTGTTGCTGTTGCGATTAGCGTTAATGCGTTGTTGCATGCTGCATATTGCTGCATTGAAATTTTGCCTTGCCTTCCGTGTGGTAAGCGCCAGCAGCAGTTAGGTGCTGCTTTATTAGTAAGGTTGCTTGTTTGTGCATATGTGCTTTGGCTCGAATTTCAGTGTCTTCAAGTGCACTAAGCTTGAAAATATTTATGTACATACATCCATGCAGTTCCGGTAACTACTGAAATTTCGCAGTAATCATGCTGTAACATGATGCTAAAGTAATAATGTCGCAAAGGCAACGCGATGCTGCCAAAAATATAGGAAATGCACTTAGTATAAGCAGGCGTACATATTAGCTCGAAAGTATAGTTAACTTGAAGGTCTTTTAAGGATGCGAGTTGAAAAAATACTAAATGAAAATTCACTTTGTGATCACTTTGAGGGCGGGGGGTTGTAGGTGTTCAGACCTGATTTTTGTTGTTATTTAATTTTGGTTATTTTTTTCTTTAACAAACCCCATGTAAATCCAAGTTACGAACTTTGTGCAAAATTAAAAAAATTCAACAAACTTTCGTTCAAGTTTCGAGCTTTTTTAAAAATTCTAAAAAATCAACCGTACTTTTTAGCCATTTAAAACTTGTACTTTATTCTACTAAAATTCAATGGGCTACAAAACTGCATACTGAGAATCTAATTAAAAACTCGAAATTTTTACGAAAATTCGTAAAATTTTTTTTTGTTTTAATTGCATAAATTTTTAAGACAGTGCCACTCGATTGGCACATTTGTTCCAATTTGTGCATTTTTATATTGGGCTATTGGTAGAAAATAAAAAATTTGGAAATTTTTTTTTTAGTCAAAGGCTTGTATTGAAAAATTTCAACAAATAATTTTTCGTGATTGGGATTAAGCAAAATATTTGAGTATTCACACAATTATGATACGCGATTTGCACCAAATTTTGGCAAATTCGCAATCGTGCGACACTGCCTTTAAATTTGTATTCATACGGATGATGGTAAAGAATGAACTATAAAAAACTAGCCAAAATTAAATAACAAAAATAATATCTTAAAACTTGTAAAAATTTGGTGCGGCTATAATTTTTTCGTCTACTGTACATAAGGTGACTATTATTTCTCGGCCGTGCTATTATACATAGTAGCACAATGCCACTAATATTTGACTTACCAACAAAATACGAGCAGGAATTTCAAAATTGCAACCCTGTTTGCGTGAAATATTTTATTTTTAACAGTATTTTTCTTTTAATCCATCTATGTTGAAATAAAAGTGAAAAAAAAAATCCTGCTACGGCCCCGCATAATACATAAATAATTGTATTTACGGGCCTTTGATATAAAAAAGATTCTCGTTGATACCTCAGCTCGTTTTATTCCATTTTTTCTATTGAAAACCTTTTTATTTCCTAGGAAAACATATGGGGTGTCAGCAAGGGCGTAGCCAGGATCTGATGAAAGGGGGCCGGGGCACAATGAAATATATTTGTTATTTTTTTTATATATTTTTTATTTAAGCATTTTTACGCTAATAAAAAATGTCTCGGATTTTCAGCAATTTTTTCGATTATTGGCTCCTGAATCATCTCGCGGTTTTCGGTAACGAGTTGTCTATGGACGCTCATTAGGCATAGTCCAGACAGCCTTTCTTCTCCTGTTGTGCTTCTAAGCCAGGTTTTTACTCTACGAAATGTACTAAACGATCGCTCTACAATGGCTGTTGTGCATTGAAAAGCGCTCAATATGGAAACACACTTATTTATCGCTGTTAGAATTTTTTTTTCTTTAAATAGATCTACAGCTTCAATATCCTTAATATCTTCTTCGGACAAATTCTTTTTCTCTTTTTTCCATAAATTGTACCAAAGATTGAGTTCACTGCCCATATCAGGATCATAGATCTGTTGAAAATGCTTCGCGTTCTTTTGTACTTTTTCACTGGAGCATTTAAGCTCCACACAGAATTACAGCGGACGACGGTAAAGCGATCGGCGGTAAGTGAACAGCTGAACAGTTGCCGCAGTGAAATCCGTCAGAGTAAAAAAAAATTGCGGCGCACGACGGCTTCCGTTAGTTGACATTTTGATGTGAAAACTATTGTTAAAATTAAATATTTTTTCGGTACGTGCGTGTATGTACATCGATTTTCTGGAAATATGGATGAAAACATTGACAAACTTGTGAAAATAATGAAAATTACTACAATCAATACTGCTGGGCGGTAAAAATATAAATAAATTTAAATCAAGCGAAAAACGTCGCTGGTAGAAAAGCTGCCGCCGCAATAATGAGCCATTCCATATGCCTTTGTGAGTTTTAATTTTGACAGCGGTTAACCGTCGACCGCTTTCCCGTCGTTCGCCGCCATTCTTGGTAGAGCTTTACTCGAGTACAATGGGTGCAATCTAGACAGCGAAAAAGCTGGAGTATTTTCACTGGAAAAGCGTAGTTGTAAAGATGCCGTTAGTGAATTCAAATGCGGTTTTTTATAGACCATCGCCAGTACTCATTTTCATTGACCGATGGGAGTTACTTCTGATTTTTTTTTTTTGTTTACCTGCCAAACGTGGTAGAGAAACTTTAACTCCTAGATCGGCTGTAATCATGCGAGATTTTTTAATTATGTAAGTCCGTAGTGACTCCTTCTGCATTCTTGCGATCATGCTTAACCACCTCTAATCTAATGTAAATTTCTTTAGCACATGTGTTTTCTCAGATTTTTTTATTTTCTAATTTTTTTGTTGCATTGGTTGCTTGTTAACTGCTATTGTATTGCCCATTTCCACGCATCGGTAACGATCCGTAAAAAGCGCCTAGTCAAATCACAGCTGTGAGTGCAGTGCTACTTACAATCATTCAGACCTACATAAATGTGTCTTTACACAGAGTACTGATTTTGTTTATTTTTTAATTTTTCAAATTATTAATTGTATTTTTTGTTTAAGCTTTTAAATCGATTTTTAAGATTTTATGCACTTCTGATTTTATTTTACTTTATGTATTGTAAACATTTTCATAAGTGCTTATTCATTTTTTATGTTAGAGAAATTTTACTATTTGAATGACACAAATAAAAGAAATAACTCCTAATATACGTATTATTTACTGTCTTTACAGGTATGTTTTGGAACTACATATTTACATACATATGTACATATATACTCATGGTGACAAATTACATATTTCAGTCAGTTATGTGGTATGTATTTTGCTTTATCGAAATAACTGGCGATAGCCAAGATAATTTGTAGGGTATTTTGGAAAACTCATAAAGTTAGAAAACTTAATTTTCGTAAGTAGTTTGGCTGGTTTTACAACTTAAGCGGACACCGCTGATAAATATTTTATTAGCATAAAATTAAAGAAATCGCTTTCAATATGAATATAGGCAGCAAGAGGAAGAGGGGAATATTTAGCAATTGTCATTAAAGCAATCGCACGTTTAATAATATAACGAAGTATTTCAAAATTGCAATTATGTGGGAAAATGCAAATCAAAAAATTGCTGGCTTTCTTGTGGAAAAGTTCCCCTGAATTGACAACTTTGCTAAAGCTTCCGCAACTTCAGGAAAATTTTCTTATAGCCTTATATATTTCCGACCATCTTGTTTCACACAAAAGTGATATATTAGGAGCATAATTCTTGCCTTATCGTTCATTTGTGAAAAAAGTTTATCACATCTTCTAGGGTAGAAAGAGTATTTCTTATTGCTGGAACCTAGTTTAAGTCATTCACTCACAACAAGATTTAACGGAAGAGGAAGTGTTTTTTTCGTTGGGTTTTTCCACCCTCTTCATCACAGAATGGTAAGAGAGACTCAAATGGCTATTTCATCCAATTCTGTACCAATTAAATGCTTAACGCTGTCCTTATTTCCACACGTATCCACGTTGAAAAACGTAAACCTTATTTTATTTCCTTCGAATTTCATATCACCCCACACCGGTGAAAAACTTCTTAGTAAAAATAATAAAACTTTATCATAGATCTACAGGCTAAGACCCCTAATTTGACATCTCATTTTTGAAATTCCTTCTCAAAACATAATCTTCTTAAATCTCTCTCATCTGACATTGTGATACACATGTTCAAACAAATGGCAACCCTCCTAAATAAAGGTCAGGAAAAAAATCCCTTTTAAACCCATCTTTTAATAATTCATCCAGCTTACTGAATAATTTGAATGTAACTTTTTAAACACGCGGCAACTCTCTTCAAACAATCGAAATGTTCCCACTAAATATTTCCTAACATTATTTCGTTTGACTACGATATTTTTGTATTTCATTACTTTTTGAATTAGTTAATTGAAACAGGTGGCAGCCCTCTTCAAAAGTATTTTCAATCTTAATCATTGTTAACTCTTTTTCGCCGAACACTGGGATACATCTTTTAGTTAACTGATGAATTAAGTGGAATTTTAATTTTCAAGCATGTGGCAACCTCGCTAAGTACAGTTCAAAAGTAAGAAATGTTCAAGCCCCATTCGATTGATACCCATGTTTTAATAATTCATTTAACTTATAAAATAATTTGAATTTAACTTTTTAAACAGGTGGCAACCCTCTTCCAACACCTCAAAAATATTCTTAGCTTTCAAACTAAAGATTTCTTAAGACTCTTTCGTTTGACATCCATATTTTGATATTTCGTATAACTTGTGAATAAGTAAACTAAATTCGACACTGAAAAGAGGTGGCAACCCTCTTCAAAATATTTTCAAACTACTACTTTCTGAAACCCCTTTCGTGTGTCACCCATATGGCGATACATTTCTCTTACCTAATATGATTTTTTAACAGGTGGCAACCCTCCTATAGTTGAGCTAAGAAACAAAGCATTTCAAAACCATTTCGATTGATACCCAATTTTATTTTTATTTTGATGTATTTTTTTAAATAATTTGAATATAATTTCTTAAAAGGTGGCAACTCTTTTCAAAAAAGTAAAACCTTATTGCACATCTTTAGTCCAAGTTTGACGCCTCATTTTGAAAAATCGAACGAGCGGTGCGTATTTGATGGCCTTGATTATTAAATAATTTGAATTTAATTTTTCAACAAGTGGCAACTAATATCAGTTTGCATATCTACAGACCAAGCGCTTTAATTTGACATCTCATTTTTGAAAATCAGGCGAATGGTACAGATCTTTTATTCCTGCGCATATTATATACATATCTAGATTTGGGTCAAAATGACCCAGCAACACTTTAGGTGTATGAAAAATGTATTTTGGAACCCATCTGGGACGTACCTGTCATCACTGATGTTAATTCTGACTTTGCAATTTAGTAGTAAATTCTTCTGGCAAGCGTTATACAAGGTCAGCATTAATATCACCGATTATTGTTAAGTTTCAGGTGGATTTTATATCAGAATCAGAATCTAATTATAATTTTAACGAATAGAAAACTCCGCAGCTTATTTTAAATTACCAAACTCTGCAAATAAAGAATTTGTTCATGAAAATTAGGTAATTTCGACCCACTCATTGTCGAAGGGTTAATTTGTATCTAATTTATTTATTTGTAATATAAAAACATTACTGCACCTTCTCATTAGTCTTCCACAATTTTATTTTACGATAAAAAGGTTAAATTTAAATCGCTGCGCAGTCAAAGATAAAATGGAATTAAATAACGAGCGAAAGCGTAAATAAAATAAAAATGCTGGAAAAAAGAGTAAACAAATATTCCCAACAGATTCTCCAATTAACGCAGTGGCCTTGGCATGAAATGGTTAAAATAAAAAAAGGAGAAAAAGCAGGGGCACAGTCGAAGAAAAAAATAAAAAAAATAAATAAACATAAAAAGCGAGTAAAACTAAAAGCTGAAACTAAAAATGCTGAAAAGTGTAATAAATAAGGCGAAATAAAATTTAAAAAAAAAACTGGAAAAAACGTAAAAAATTACGAAAGAAAAATGTTTCGCAGCCCCTAAATGTATGCAACAGCAAGCATGAAAGAACATGTGGCACAGGTAAAAATGCAGCTGCATGCGCTCTCCACTCTTTTACGGTTTGTTTGACTGTACGTACATATGTATGAATTTTGCAATCTGTGTGCCCTCGCTGCACAAAATATGTCCGCTGGAGTAAACTTGCAAACGTGAACAGCAAAAAAAAAAACACGTATGCTTCTCGCTGGTTGATTTTTATTTCCGCTTCCGCTACATAAAAAACCATGAGCATTTAGCTGGAACAAAGCGCGCAAACAGCAAACAAGCAGCAACAACAGCAGCCAAAAGTGGAGTTGCTGTTGAGTGGCACTCGTTTGTTGTAGTTGTTGCTGTTGCTTTTAAGGTTCGTTGCAAGTACAGCATCAGGTAGTCAACGATGCAAGCAATAAAAGCAACAACAAAGTACAAGTAAAACACTGCCTGATGGTGGCATTTATTGTTGCACAAAGTGGAAGCGCACACACACAAGTGTATTCATGCGACATAAGCGCTTATCTTTGGCTATGACCAGTGACCAGTTGCCAACAGTTCACTAGTCTCCCTACAAATTGTGAGTGCTTGTAAGTTTTTATAAGTAAAAAATTTTTTACATACCTATGTACATATGTACGTTTGCTGCATAACTACGTTTATTGGCAAGAATTTTTCACTCTATTGAAATGCAACAAATATCCTTTTGAGCTGACGCTCATTTTTTGCATTTTGGCTGGCAGGGCATTTTTTGTTGGCTTTACTTACTCCAATATTCTATATACATACACACATACAAACAAACAATTTGGATGCCATATTTCTTTACATGTACTATATATTGGTGGGCAACAATTTTTTACGTTTCTATTTCCACGTTTTGGCACAAAGTTTGTTTTCGCTTCGAAAGCTTATTCTTGGCTCACAAACGTCAAGTAAGTTGTGCTAACCAATTAAGTATGCCAAGCGTGTAATGCTGGAGACTAGGAAAATGGCATTGGAAAATAATGCCGATGCTGTCGAAGTGAAAAAAGAGGGTTCGATGCAAAGTGGCATAATTTTTTATTTATTTTTTTTTTGCGAAAAATTTTTCTTACCAAATGCCAGAACTTCTAGTTGGTTTTGGAAGTGGATTGTCCGCCAAAGTTAGGCTATGAGAATCTCAAAGTATCTGATATTAGCACTGCACATTTATCTGTATAGGTTATGTTAAATTCAATTGGCAAGAAAGTTTCAAAGTCTCGCAGCGGGTGGATGCCACCCCTGGAGAGCTTATAACGGCTGCTTAAAAAATGCGAACCAAGGTTAGGTTAGGTTATGCTGGCTGGCCTTAGGAAGTCTCACATAGACGAATATAACATCCATGGTGTTTCTAGACACGTTTACGACTCATGAAACAGTGGCTACTTTGTCGATTGCTCAATGCAGGCCCAGCAGCTGTGCCTTGCCGTGTAACGCGAGTTTTTGGCTGCTGAATGCTGGGCATTCGAAAATCATAGCTACACAATTTCCTGTTATCAATTCCACCAGAAGTCTCGGGTCTGTGCTTCTTGTTGATGAAAGGAAATCAGTAATTTTCTTGTTGTATGAATTACACTAAATCTTTGCCGATCAGCAACCCTGAGTTCTTTTCCAAAGCCCATCCGCTTGGCGGTACATGAGCAGGTCTTGTAATCTTTTGATTTCCCGAAAAGGAATTGGTATATCCTTCGTTAGTGAGGCGTCTAAGAGGACACTCTGCTTGGCCAGCTCATCAGCTCTCGCATTACCTTCCACAACTTTTAGTCCTGATACCGAATATAGGCGGATGAACCAAGGTGCTTAAATTGCAATCTCCACGAAGCTGTACAGCTTGAGAGTAAGTAATGAAATGATTCCACCTTACCATTCTCTAAGCAGCTGCTAAAGTGAGCATTATCGCGTGGATACCAATCGGACAGCGAGCTGTCAATACACCGACCAGTATTCAGAATTGCGGTCGTTTGAGCACAAGAAGTTCGCTTGATTGCCATCGATCCACCTCCTTTGACTAGAATGCAGTGATTTTCTTTTAGCACTCGCTGAGTTCAGCGAAATCGACTCGGGAGTGCCTTTTCAGGAAAACTCATTCGGAACGGAGTTTTGACTATTACTATAGTCTAGCTAGTCCTGAGCGCTTCGTGAGCGAGCCCAAAACCCTACTTGTCGATTGTCTGTCAGAGTCGATATTTACCTTTCTTGTCTACATTTTGCTTTTGAGCAGGCAATCAACTACTTCTATAAATATATGGCTAACCCTACCTGGAAGCCACTAGAGTCTAGAACTCTTAATTTGAGTTTTGTGAAGAGTAACCTGCAAAAGATCCCTCAACCTATCCTTGCGTGACGAGCAGACACATCCGCGTAAAGGTGCACTAGCGGATCCTTCCTACCATTGTCGCCCGTCCACTCATCCCTTAAGAAGATATGAATGTAGGACGAGCTCTTACTTGCCAGACTAGCCACAACTGATTGTTTCTCTTTTTATCGCAGCATAATCGCTATGGCGCTATTAAGAACTCATCTGTAGAGCTGTTGATTTTCAGAAGGTCTTTCGTGCTTTTCCTATTAAACCGCGGCCATAATGGCATGAAGGCCTTACAAACATTTCGTTTGATCTTTTAGTCCTTCGCAACGTCTAAGGACGAGGCAACGCAATGAGCTTCAAAGCGGTGAGCGGCTTAAAATTAAAACATATTAAATACTATTTAAGGCCACGCAATCAGCGGCATTTTTGACTGGAAAGCCGCTCGTTGCGTGACCTTGGCCTAATGTGTATTCACAAATTTTTCTAATAAGATAATGGATATTGTAGAACATTTCTTTCATAGTGAATTTTTCAATGACAGTTTTCATCAATAACTGCTTTGTTCGGCACCTGAAATTTAGTGATGATAAAACGCAATTCTAACTTTATTTTCGAGTAGTTCATGATCAATTTTTTTGGAACCTAAAAGTGTCTGATTCTCCCAATATTTAATCTGATACTAAATTTTATTGATTGGCCCATAAACGATATAACCTAAACTTCTCTTTCACAAGTATGACCCAGCCCCACTATTGTTTCTTTGAATCGAGTTATATCGGGAAGTGGTTCCTAGCACCACTCACTATGCAAACTTAACAAAATTTTGCCTCCATTTTTGTTTCGTTTATTTTTCTTCATGCTCGCTGCTATTTGCTTTCTTACACCTTCTGTGCGCGCCACCTCAACCACTTGGCTGAAATCGCTTTTGATTAACTTTTAATTTATTTGATTTATGTGCGCTTTTCGTTCCAAATTCTCAACACAAATTCGCATAAAAACCTCAATGCTATGCTCAGCGGAATTTTATGTTTGGCATATCAGCTAAATTGGGCAAGGAATCTGGTTTTGCCGCCTTGTATGCTTGTGGCGTTTCTTTATTCGTTGTACAGTGGCTTTTGTTTGCTTTTAGACAGAGAAGAAGTGGTGGAAAAAGAAGTGAGAAAAAATAAATGCTTTTAGATTGAAATTAGTGTGCAAAAAAATTTCTTAACAATGCAAAAAATACGGGCGTGATTTTTGTTTGACTCAGCGCATACTTTTAGGCGCTAAAGTAATTGGAACGTGTTCTGGGAAGACATGAAGGCAATTTTCATTCGTAGCTGACTCAAAAATATGAAAAAGTTTGCTTAAGAGATTCAGTAAAATGAGAAACTAACAAAAAAACAGCAGCGTATATTTGAATGGAACTCAAAAAAATGTGTTGCATACTTTTAGGCAGAAACACATATACTTACTGTTCAGCAGCAGTCTCAAACCCTCAAATATATATAAAAAAAAATTTTAAAAAGGATATGGATTGGTTATGAGCCGCAAACACACGTTTCGCAACATCGAGTCCTGCGTGAAGATCCAGAAGGAGATTTCAGGAAATCCTGGATACGGCAAATTCGGTTCACCGCTCGACGTCGAACTATTCGTATCGCCATCGTCTGAGCTGCACGAGCCATGGCAGCTTGAGCCGGACGAAGAAGTGTAGGAATCATCCTCATCGTCGTCGTCATCACCACCGCCTCTGCCTCTGCCTCTGTCTCTGCCACTACCGGCGGCACGCCTCGTCACCACTTCGTTGCCGCGCCCGCGCTCAATGCTTGCCAACGAACTGCGACTGCCGCCATGACGTCGTCGCTGCCGCGCTCCCTCACTCACTGCTGTCGCATTGCGCGCGTCACTGCGTGTAGCGCGCTCCTCATCACTGCGCTGTTGTGAACGTGAGCGCGAGCGTGAACGTGAACGTGAACGTTCACGTGATGAGGAGGATCGCGAATGGCGCGTGTCACGACTTTGTTGTGGCGAACGGGTNTGAGCCGCAAACACACGTTTCGCAACATCGAGTCCTGCGTGAAGATCCAGAAGGAGATTTCAGGAAATCCTGGATACGGCAAATTCGGTTCACCGCTCGACGTCGAACTATTCGTATCGCCATCGTCTGAGCTGCACGAGCCATGGCAGCTTGAGCCGGACGAAGAAGTGTAGGAATCATCCTCATCGTCGTCGTCATCACCGCCGCCTCTGCCTCTGTCTCTGCCACTACCGGCGGCACGCCTCGTCACCACTTCGTTGCCGCGCCCGCGCTCAATGCTAGCCAACGAACTGCGACTGCCGCCATGACGTCGTCGCTGCCGCGCTCCCTCACTCACTGTTGCCGCATTACGCGCGTCACTACGTGTAGCGCGCTCCTCATCACTGCGCTGTTGTGAACGTGAGCGCGAGCGTGAACGTGAACGTGAACGTTCACGTGATGAGGAGGATCGCGAATGGCGCGTGTCACGACTTTGTTGTGGCGAACGGGTTGGTGCAGTTGCTGCGCCGCCACTTTGCTGCTGCTGCGCCTGCTGGTTAGTAGATTTGCTAACGCTGCGCTTGCTACTCGATCGCTGCACTGGCCGCTCCGGCCTGCTTGCATCTGTAGGCGGCTGCGATGGTGGCGCGCTTGACTTATTACTAGTAGGATTGTTGCTTGTTGTTGTGGTTTTAGTAGTATTTTTTGAGTTTGCTGTAGTCTTAGTTGTGCTATCGCCGCCAGCAGCACTCTTGGCACTTGAGGAACTTGGTTTTTTCTGCTTATTCCGACTACGCCCGCTCCCACTGCCGCCTCGCGCTGAGCGGCCGCCGGCGCTGCTGTTGCTGTGCGCGCTGCCATGACGCTGCAGCGCTTCTGGCTGACAGCCCGCATTGCCAATATTGAGTACGACTGCGCCACCCGCATTGCTACCACTGCCGCTTACGCCATTTTCTGTCGCCGGCGTCGCGTTGGAATGCATTTTGTAAAGCGATGACGCTGCTGCCGCGGCCGGTTTCAAGTCGCCTCCTGCGGTTGTTATTGTTGTTAATGTATTTGGTGTTCTTGCTGCTGATTCAGTTGCTTTTCCAGTTATTGTTGTTATTGTGGTATTACTAGTTGTTGTTGTTGTTGCTACTTCTTTTGCTATCTTTAACCTTGATCGTGTTGCTGCTGCATAGCCGCCACTGCTGTTGCTGCCACTCCTGTGGATGTTGTTGCCAATATTGTTGCAATTTGTTGCTGTGTTCGTCGCTCCCCCAGACGTCGCTGCTGCTGCTGCTGTGCTACGCTGCCCATTACTAGCCGCTTCTAATTGGGCAGCTGTGGCCGCCAACTTGCGTATATCGATTGTTTGACAAGCGTTCCGATCGCCGCTTGCATTACTGCCATGCGTGCGTGGGGTTGATGTAATGGTCGTTGTTGTCACGGCTGTCGTAGGCGTAATTGTTGATATTATTGTATTTCTGTTCACATTATTCAGTCTCGACTCCGATGCGGAGGAGTGAAACATTTTACGCGAGTGTTTCAAGTGTTTCCAATGAGATCTCTGTTGATGGGCTTGAGTTTGAGTGTTTATGAGTAAGAAAAAGCCGAGAGGTGTCTGGAAGAAGTTTTGGTAGAGAGCGGAAAATTTATAAGTGTGTTTCTTTTGTGAGTTTTACTTTCTTTATTATTACTAAAATTTGTTCTACTCTCTCCGGCGTTCTTCTTTTGATGCTGATTTTTGGTTTCTTTTCAGCGTGTCTGTGAAACTATTGAGTTTAAGTAGTTGAGTGTCAGTTCCTTGATTTTGTTTTGGGAATAGAGAGCTGAAATGATAAAAAGAGACAAGAAAATATTATTTAGTTTTATTATAATATAATTTACTGTTACTATAATTTATAGTTAAAAATATAGATTTTTGTATATATTGAAAAAGTTTTTCCTTAGCTGGGCTATTGCAACGTCATTTCCATTCAAGAAATCTATGAGAAAACTGAAAGTCAACCATTTTTAACACACTTAGGGCCTTATTCATAAAAAGTAAAATAGATTTAAAAAGCTCCATAAAGTGAAATTGTGATAAACATTTTCGATTTATAAAACAGTTAAAGTCTTCTTTATTTTTAATGAACTTGTGTGTAAATTTGTATCCAAATAAAAGAAACCCACATAAAACATAGCATTTTTAACCACATTACAATTTCTGTAATTTTTTTCGAAACCCAGCAGGAAGTAAAAAAATATGTTGGTTTTAAAAATCTTCACTTTCTAATTTTTTTTTTTATCTTTTCAACTATTTTTTTCATGTTTTTTGTAAATAGCTGAGTTACGCCAGTCTAAAGCTAATTACATTTTTTATTTTTTTTTTAATAACAAATATTTTTTGCTTAAAAAATGTCTTATTTTAATTTTTAATTTTTGTTTCTTTTGTGGCATACGAATTTTAGTTTTGGTTAGTTTTCTGCATTTTTTCACTTGTTTATTGTCAAATTAATAACTAATATTTACATGCAACAGCATTTTTGTTCTTGCAAAAGAAATCCTTTTATCTTAAAAATATGGAAAACAATAACATTAAAAAAACTGTATGTCTCATTCCTGCGATAAATTTTTTTTTTTTTTTTAAACAGAAAGCTGTATTAAATGCTTCGCATCACTCACGCCCTACAGCCAAAGCGAAGCTTTCGATTTTCGATTTGGATGTGTTGCTAATTGCAAACACCCGCAGGACAACAAATAAAAGTAGTACTCGAAAATAATGACACAGGACGGAGGAGGGCAAATAAATATCAAATCAACTGACGCAGCACGTTTCATTTTATAGCGCTTTTGTTTGAGCCTTTTTTCGTTTTATTTTCCTTTTCCAATTGCACATTTCTCGCATCGTTGCTACATAGTTTTTACCTTTCTTGTTGTCATTACTGTTGCCGCTCCCATTCATGTTGTTATTGCAGGTCGTGTACGTGCTTCTTGGGAGCTATTGTTGTTGTTATTCTTGTATTGCCTGCCTGCGTTACATTGCGTTGTGCCTTTGCGTTTGCCAATCACGTTTGCAATCAGTGTTGCCAGGTTGAAGATTTGGTCGTCATTTGGAAGATTTTTAACTGTCTTGACCATTTGACGATTTCGAGAAGCAAATCACCATTTTTTCATTGCGTACATTTTTTTATTGCCAGTTGTTTTAGTGGCGATTTTTCGATTTTTTTTACAACACAAAAATTTTTAACCCAAACTAAAAGATTTTATATTTGTATTCTAAAAGTATTCTAAAGTAGATACCAAACTTCCCATTTCAGGCCTTTCTTTTGAATTCTAAGGTTTTTTTGGAAAGGGTTTCTTCACCAGGACATATGGACATCCGCTTCTACTGTGTTGCCATATGAGCAAAAATTGTATTTCCGCTTAGGTTTTAAAGCAATTTTCTGATTTAGAAGTTCGACACAAAAATCGCTTATGTACCCAAGTACCTCCAACACACAAGGGTTAAAGAAATATTTCTAGCATCAAACTTTGTTATCAGCTTAGTTCATTGAATAATGTGTATGTTATTTATCTAAATGCAATTAAACATATTTCTTTCATAAGTAAGTGAATTTTAGTAATTCGTAAAAGTTTTATTAAAAATTTTCGAGAACCATTTTGACGATTTCTATATTGAACTACCTGGCAACACTTTTTGCAATGCCCATAACCAGGCGCCCGCATATGTTTTATACATATATGAGGTCGCATCAAACAACAACAACAACAACAACAACAACAACAACAACAAAAGCATTCTAGAGCCTTGTCACATATTTTTGTTCGTACATATTTGCAGAGCGTGCGTGATACTTCTCTTCTCTCGCCTTATTATTTGTCATACGTGCAATATTTGTTGTTAATACTTTTATTGCAGCACACGTCCCAACATGCTGGCTGTGTTGTGTCCCAGGCGCGTGCAAATGGTATTAAAAATCAATTCACATTGAGCGAGGGTGCAGGGGGAGAGTGGCTGCAAAAAAAGCATTCATATGTTTCGCTAGGCTTCCGCTTTTTATAAACTGCAAAGGTACATAAATTGAATGCGAGGTCCGAAAAAAATTTGGGTTGGAAATGATTCGCTGAAAAAACGTAGAAATTATTTTGTCAAAAACGTGTTTCCATTTCTGTTGCTCATTAAAACGGAGGAAAGATAATCTGAATTTACACTTTTTTAGTTTTTGCATTTCTTGTTGTTGACAATTAGGAAGCGCACTCATATGGCATGTGGCAGCTGAAATGCGATTATTTTTTCGTGGCATGCGCTGACCTTCGGTTGTGGGTATAAATTACAGGTTTAATGAGTTTCTGATGCGGGTTTGATTCATTTTTTTTCGTTTGTTGTTGTNAAAATCAATTCACATTGAGCGAGGGTGCAGGGGGAGAGTGGCTGCAAAAAAAGCATTCATATGTTTCGCTAGGCTTCCGCTTTTTATAAACTGCAAAGGTACATAAATTGAATGCGAGGTCCGAAAAAAATTTGGGTTGGAAATGATTCGCTGAAAAAACGTAGAAATTATTTTGTCAAAAACGTGTTTCCATTTCTGTTGCTCATTAAAACGGAGGAAAGATAATCTGAATTTACACTTTTTTAGTTTTTGCATTTCTTGTTGTTGGCAATTAGGAAGCGCACTCATATGGCATGTGGCAGCTGAAATGCGATTATTTTTTTGTGGCATGCGCTGACCTTCGGTTGTGGGTATAAATTACAGGTTTAATGAGTTTCTGATGCGGGTTTGATTCATTTTTTTTCGTTTTTTTTTTGTTTCAGGTGCCTCACAGCTTTTCGACTAAATTGAATGCCCCACTTTTCTTAGGACTGGGACCTGGGAGAAAAAATGCATTTTCGAAAGTGAAATGGGGTTGTTTTACTGATTATAATTTCGATTACTATACATTACTATCCCCCCACTGGGGCCGTGCGCCCCTAAGGAAAATAATAATTTTAAAATGTTGCTACGCCTGGTCATCCTTAAGCTACTTGTCCTACAAAAAGGTCCGAAATAAAAAATATTCCTGTAAAAAAAGAACTTACCAAAGAGAAGGTACTGCCAATCTTTACCCCATGAGTTCCTGGCCAACTTCTCCGCGACGCGATTCCCTGCACTATCAATATGATCTGGTGCCTACATTGGCAATCAAAAGTGGGTGCATGATGTTTTTCTTTAATATTTGCAATATTTTTCAAGTTAATAAAACAAAAATATGGTTCATGCTTTAATCAATACCACATTAGTGAATTTTCCAACTTTATACAGAACTTAGAAAAATTCAACAAATTTTCGTCTAAATTTGGAACTTTTAAATCAGAATTTTTAGAACAATTTTGAGTATGCAGATAGATCGATGTTTTAATTCTAGTAAAACAAGTGCAAGTTTTAAGCGCCTTAAAAAATTAATAAAATTTCCCAGTACCGTTTTGTAAACAAAATTAAGAAAATTAACGCTATATTTTATAAATTGCAATTGTTATATGCATAAAACCGCAAAATCCGTCGAAAAAAAATTCATTAAAAAGTTCAACATTCAGATGAATCTTTGAAAAGTTGACATATTTGGTTTCGATTAAAGCATAAACCATATTTTTATAAAAAAATTTCAACTTGAAAAATATTGCAAATATTAAACAAAAAACACCATGCAATCACTTTTGATAGCCAGTGGAAATGAGTCTGACTGGGAAAATGCTCTTGCCAAAGGCGAACAGTTTAACAGATATTCGAGTGATTCCTTAATGCTAGCTCTGATTGATGCAGTCGCCCTGCATGAAATAACCATTCACCGACCCTTTTGTCGAGCTTCGAACTATCCGTCTAGAAATTCACGGGTGTCGTATTACAACTACTGCTCTCCGTTCGCTCATTCCTAAAGGTTACGTGAGTTTTGAAAGAGCTAAAAACCAGTCTACCCTCGCAGATATCAGAAAAAGTCGAAGCTTTAGAAGCCTTTCTTTGTACGCTTTAACTTTTTTTATTTAGTTATTTATTTATGAATTTTGATATGTATTTGTATACGTCTTAGAAGGGTATATTTTTTGACTGAGAACTCGCCGGCGTAAAATATAATGACAGCATTTGTCTTTGTTTTTTTATTCCATACCTACCAATAAAAATCTCCTTAAACATTTTAACTATATTTAAATTTGCCGTTCATAATTTGAGCAAAAGTAAAAAGCTATATAGTTTTAAGAAAAAGCTGAGAAAAAAGTTTGAAGCTAAACAGGACTTTTCCGGCTAAACACAAATAAAAAATGCTAAATCTAGCCGGAAAAGAGTCTAAATGGCAACACTGCTCGATACATATACCGTATATAGATTCTTGTTTTTTTCATTTCATGGTTGAGGTGATATACTTACCAATTCAATAATACTTTATGCACTAAGTTCTTAAAATAAGTTCAGATAAATGTTATCTGTGATGAGTTTTCACTTCATTTACTTTCAATTTTGTTTAGTTTTTATTTGCCTCCTTGAAAGTGCTACAGATTGATGCTCACTTTGAGCTGTCTGCCAGCGTGTAGCGCCTCCAGCTAAGAGGCGAATGATATTAATTTGCAATATTGAAAGTTTCATTGCAAAACTTTTTAATTACATACTTATGCTGCTTTAAGTACTAAGTTAAGTAGAGGCGTGCGTGGCAGAGGATGCAAAACTAAAATACATAAGTAGAATTTTAAAGAGAACATATGTATGTACANAAGTGACATTTTGACTAGTTTTGGCTATTTTTCTTTTGTTTATTTAATGTTTATATTTTTTATATAAGAGTGTAGCACTTTACCTAACCAGCGCCAGCTAAATCCACATACCAAGCTACACGTAAAAATTATTAAAATTCAACAACTTTAACATTTGCATCCGAAACTTTTAAACTCTTTATTTAGAACTTTTAGAAAAATTCAGCAGAAAATCGCGTTGATTTTTAATAATTTTTTTTTTGCTGATGGTGCTGGGGTTTTTCTCCCATACAAACAAAATTGTGGAGCATATTTTAGGTAAAGGGCTATACTTTTATAAAAGAAAAATGTAATGTAATGGCTATATGAATGGATACAAAAGCCTATAGCGCTTTTACGTTGTATCAGATAATTTTTTCCTCCTCAGTGACCGCTGGTAAAATTTTCTGCTTAACATTTTTGTACAACGTACCGTACCGACACCCTAGCTGCCACTTTTTCTGTTCTAACATGAAACCACTTCAAAATAATGGTCTCAAAGACCCGTTATTTTAGGAGCTAGGGGCTTGAAATGGTCTACAAAATGATTTCTCGCTAAATTTTAATGTATAAATCTGCGAATAGAAACTATATTTGAAGGAGTGACCTAGATAATATTTTCGATTACCCAACTCAACTTACGGCCAAATTGTTAAAACTTTTACCCTCCGTAAAAAAAAAATATAACTGATACCCGTGAAACTAGAACCGACTACCACAAAGTTGGGTAGCGAGACATCCGCTTTCATAGTCCAACGCGTTTGTTCTTGTTGAGTTACCAGTACAATGTTACATATTATTTATGTTCGTTAGTTTACTAGAGTACCCGGATCTCATGTCAAATGTCAAATGTTGTTCGGTACTGCACCGTTCTACATTTAGTGCACTAATGGAACAAACTTATCATGTATTCGAAACCACACGTTTTCTTATAAAAGTTACTCATACGCCACGTAAACCCTAAAAGAATCTTCTAAAGATTACGCATACGACGTGTACGCCTGTTTTTCGTCCCATTTTAAATTCATGTGTTGACTGCTTTTAAATACAAAAAAATATTCTGTTGAATGCAAAAAAAATCCATTTTAAATCGGCATACAAGCCTAAAAGTAGGCAATTAAATCGTGGAGGTTTCAGCTCATACATACATACATATATTTATGAAAGTGTGAACATATACAGAAAATGTTCACTACAAAGTGTCAATTGCACTTGCGCATTGGCCTTGCACTCTCGTTTGTAACGCTCGAGAGCTGTCCTTCTCTACTTTTCCTGTGTGCTGCTACGCAACAAAGCAGCCGTCGCTTTGGGCCACTTTGGGACCCGACGAAGACAACGGCGCTGTCTAGCATATATGTATGTACATATCTACGTATAAACCTAGGCTTTCAATACTATAGAACCTGCCTTTATTCACACACACACACACTTTCCGCTTGTTGTTTTGCAGCTTATTTTCAATGCCATTGTTTAGGCAGTTTGTCGGTTTTAGTGCACGCTCGACTTTGCCTGCACTTTATGAGCTTTAAGCAAGTTCTGTTTATATATATATGTATGTCATCGTAGCTTCACAATTCTGTGGTTGCATTTGTGCATATTCACCTTTACCTTGAACAGCTACTCGACCCAAAACTTATGGCCTGCTATAACAAAAACGTATACACGAGAGAACGAACGTCATTGAAATAAAAAGAGAAAAGAAAAAAAATATATATACAGTAATTTTTGGAAAAAACTGCAACTGACATGACAACTGTCAACTGCCAACTCAATGTCACTTGCACTCTACCACGCCCACTCAGTGAGTGCGGCAAGCTTTGTAGTTGATGTTGTAGCCAACTGCAGCAGAGGCCAACTACATACCTTTTGCATTGCCGAACAGAGCCAGACAGTTGCAGGCGTTCTCACAAGTCGTTTTTTTTCATCATTTCTTGCGGCCTAACGCATGTAAATATGAGCAAATACGAGTATGGCCATGCGTATGCATGTGTGTACTTATGTATATACAAACATTTTTATGTTAGGCACTGCTGTTGTAATCTGTTTTGACCTTTTCAAAAAAAAAAAAGAAGGATTTTACTATTTTTCACTGGTTGCCTACCCTTTGTGCTCATATTCTGACGCTATTGTCATTTGCATGGAAAAGTCGTTTTTATGTGCGCGAATTTGTGCCTGTGTGTGTGTGTGTGTTAGTTGCGCATCTGTAAACGGTTTCAGAGTAAATAAAAATTTAATTAAAATTTTAAAGGCATGCGGTAACGGAAAATTGGTTGCGGCAAGTTGGCAGGTAGAGATCACGCTATAAAACGCATAGAGTAAAAAATTCAAGTTTAAATTAATGTTTTCAGCTCTAACGAAAAACTAAAAATTATATTAATGAAAAAATTTATCATAGTAAGAAACTTTATAATAAAATGCTAAGAAATTAGTTGTGCCAAGTTTATGACCACATATAAAAAATCGTTTAGTACTAACAACTGATTAGTACTACCAACTAATAACACGATTTCCTTAGTTAAAAACTGTTCAGTATTAAAAATTGGTTAGGACTAAAAATATTTAGTACTTAAAACTAATAGAAATTTTTCAGCTCCAGCCTTTTTATTACTAAAAACTAATAGTACTTTTTGCTTAGTTCGATCCTATTTAGTTTTAAAAACTCTTAAGTACTAAAAGATATGTAGCACTAAAAGAAAATAGTAGTATTTTCGTATTTCAAACCTGTGTGCTAAAAAGTGATTAGTGCTAAGTATCGTTTATTACTAAAAGCGGCTATAAATATTTTGTTATTTCAAAACTACTGAGTACTAAAAGCTAAATGGTACTTAAAATCGTTTAGTACTAAAAACTAAAAGCACTATTCTCTTTGTTCAAAACTGTTTAGTACTAAGAACTAATTAGTAAATAAAATGTATGTAGAACTAAAAACCATTGGTACTCTGATTAGTACTAAGTAACCTTACTTAGTAAAAACTCTTCCTAATTAAAACCCGTTTATCACGAAAAACTAATTAGTGCTTAATATCGTTTAGTACCAAAAAGTTATTGTACTATTTTTTTTTTGTATTTCAACACCGATAGGTACTAAAAACTGATTTTTACTAAAAATAGTTTAGTACTATTGGGATTAAAAAGTTTTTCAAAATTAAAGTACTTTTACGAAATCAATTAAGGGTCATTCCCCAGAATGAGATCAATTGTGAATTATAACTTGTGACTGGTTCAAAGGATTTATGTATGAAGTAAAAGTTTTCATAGACAAAAATTACAGCTTATTTTTATTTTTGAATATTTTCTAACAGATTAATGCAATGTAGTTATTTAACAAGTGGTTACTACAAAAATTGGCATGCATCGAATGGCCCTTAACTAAAAATATATTTTAATGTTCTTTCCAACTTTTTGTTTTTTTTTTTAATTAATTATTTTTTGTTTTATTGGACCAACCTTTTAATTTCATCAATTTAAGCAAGACTGATAGACTAGATCCAACGAGAGTATCAGTTTGACAGAATAAAATACAACCAAAGATGACAGAAAATAAGGATTCTATGTGTATGGCTCCCTTATGGTCCAAAAAGTGTTTTTCGGCCAGAGTACAGGGAGACTGATAATAAATTAACCCTTTGAACAAATTAACCCATTTTAAGTTGGGTGGTTCAAGGTTTCATATTTTTATTTCTTTTAACTTATTATATCTTTTAAACTAGTCCTTTTTTAATTATATAATTTATTAGGTATATTTTTTAAATGTTTCAGAACAACTTTAAGCAATATTTATGTTACACAAGTAGTTACAACGAAAAGGTGGTTCTTTCATTGTGTCAAGAAGTTCAGCTTTTTGCCTTCACAACATTCTAGAGCAACAACTAAAACCAACCTTCAAAAAAATAATCGAAACAACAATGCAGAATGTCAATGTTGCCTATAAGCAGCATCGGTCTTCAAAGGGTTAAGAAAAAAAACTGAAAATCGGCACTTAATCGGTACAAACATGAAAAATCTGGACACTTATACGTCCCGACTTTTTATAAATATTCAGCTGGGCAATTCCCTCAAAATCGGTACTGTCCCACCAAAATCGGTACGAATGGTCAACGTATTTATAAAACATTTAAAGTTTTCTTTAGAAGCCTTCGGCATAGCCGAAGACAGCGCTGCTCTTACTTGTTTTTTAAGAATTTGGTTATAAAACTTCTAGTGCAGCAATATGAGCCTATCTATGCATCTAAATTTAATGCTGCCTTCTTAAGTGGAAAATTGTGTAAATATTTTTCGCGAGTACAGAATGTCATACTTGTGGCACCTTTTTACTGATTTTTTTTAGCTTAATTTTATGTAGTACAATGTACGCACATTTACTGACATACGAATGCGTGTACAGATATGTAATTTATAAACATACGCTTTAGCAAAAAGTACGTACACTCCTGCACAACATTGCGGCAATGTACGAACTCAACTGGAAAACCTTGAAGCAAAGCAACGCGCAAATGAGCTCACTCACAAATTCCTATGCAAGAAATGCAGTACTTGAAAAGGAAAATACACTAAGCTTCTCTAAAAAAAAATCTTTAAACGCCAGAGTTTAGTGAATAAGAAAATACCACTTAAAATANGTCTAAGACTGCCGCTGACTGGATTTATCTCAATAAAATCACATGTCATTTTATTATTTAATTAGTTTAACTTGCAACATGTGCGCGCAGCATGCAACATGAAATATGAAAATGCCAGTATGAAAGAAAGATTATAGCTCCATCATGTTGAATGCTTTAGAAATTGCTAGCTGGTTTTTTTTTCGTCTTCCTTCAGCAAAATGATTGCTGCTACTATTCGCTTATTAATGACATCTATTTCTTATGCGTGTATGTGTAAACGCTTTCACGAAAATCACTCCCGTTCATGCTCATATCTCCGGCACATGTTTCCGGTATTGCCATTGAGCGCGTTTTGATTAGAACCCATTGATGCAGTAATTTAAGGAGCGTGCGCAAGTGTGTGTCTATCTGAATTATTTGTAAACGTAATGGCGTAAAATGAGCTAAACGACGTCAGTAGGAAAATCGCGCTGAGGTTTTGTTTGGAAGAGACTCGGAAGGTTTTTGTTTTAGGACTCTGTACAAAATTTGCGATTTATTCTTGCTTAAATATTGAGTTCACAGTGAGTGTTTACCTTTCGTACAATTGAAATACTAATCGAAATGCTGAGACAGATTTTTCCTATTTTATCGAGCAAATATGTAAAATAAAACTGGAATTAACACTTAACAAACCACAAGTGTCTCGCGGACACATTTTTTAAGTTAATTTACGTATAAAACCCAAGTATTTATTTTTTCGAAAAACCATTTTAACTAATCTATGACCAAGGTTTTATGCATGTAAAAGTCAAGTTAAGACTTAGCAGTCATACAAGGTTTGGCTGAATTAGATCAGGAGTCATCTCATCAATTACTTGAACGTGTCCCAAACAGAAAGAGACGTTATTACATTTATCCTTCAATAATATCCAGAACTTCTAAACAATGTTGTGTTAAATGCCATCGCACTGTTTACCCTGAACCCTAAAAATTATAAAAATAACATTAAAAAAATTATAAAAAACATAATAGAAGTAGTTATACATTGTTTTTCATTCAAAATGCCTTTGTAATGCCTGTAAATGAATTAGTAATACATGAAAGTCACTATATTGAATTAACATATTTTTTGCAATCAAAATGCATTTGTTTTTTTGTCAAAAACGCCTTAGATTTATTTAGTGTCCGCTGGATATTACTGGATACATTCCGAAATTTTTCTGGGTTGTTAAGAGTTAAACATATTGCCAAGATACTTTTTTAGAATACATACTTTTTTAGACTACATACCAAAAAAGTATCTACTAAAATTTTACTTAAAAATATCGTACAAATTTTTTCTAAAAAAGTGACTACAATGTTTCTTATAAAGAAATGTTCCTTAAAAATAAACAAACGTTTTTGTCTTAAACAATAGTAATTTCTTTATAAATTTTTTTTTATCAAATTGAAATTTTTTAGAATAACTTTTCCAAAAATTTATTTATTAATAGCAATTTATTTTACAAAGCTGGTAAATTTTTTTTGTGTAACAAAAGTTAAAAAAAATCAATAATAAAAGGGATTTTATAAATCACTACAATCCCAATAATAGTAAAATATTACATAAAAAAATGTTTAAGCAATTTTAAAAAATTAAAAAATATACCTAATTAAAAAAATCCTTAAACATAAACGAAAACTTTTGTCTAAAAAAATACTAATATTATATCAAATTTTTTTCATCTAAAACCAAATTCAAATATTTAACATAATTTTTATAAACATTTCGTGTACTAATTATTTATTATACCGTTTGTAATTAGCTTAAGGTTTAAGTATTTTTATAACACGTTTTTAGCACATTAACAAAGTTCGTACAATTTTTATGTAACGAAATTAAAAAAAAATTAAGAGCGCGCAATTAGCAGACCTTCTGAAATTGTTTTTGAAACAAAAATACTCAAATTATTTTTAACAAATTGCTTAAAAAATAAACAAAGCGTTTTTTCTTAAAGTATTAACTTTTTATTAAAAATTTTCATTAAAAAAATCAATTTTGGGGCCACTTTTCAAAAGAGTTCGTGTAACTAATAACTTTTTTTCTATTTAAAAAAAAATACAATTTTGTCTTAGAAAATACAATTTTTTACGATTTTTTTTTTTGAATTTCCCGCCTTTATGATAGTGACGAGCTGCCCTAATGAGAATCAGTGCCTCCTCTTTCTCTTAACGGAATTCTGAGCGTTGTGCCGCCTAGATATGAGTAGAAGACAAAAGCTGCCGATGCTTACGCCGACGCCAGGCTAAGGAGCCTGTTCCTTAAGTTCACTTCCAGCTTTGAGAGCTCCGGAATTCTAAGAAACTTCCAGTTTGTTCCGGTCCCTAGCCAGCACATTGATGCTTGTTGCACCGGCCACATGTTGTATATCTTTTCAGAGATGCGCTTTTGGTCAGCTCAGCGAACGCTGAGGGAAACCTTGGAACACAAGGTTGCCAAAAACTTTCTTGTTACGGGTATATCGGAGGCGATCTAAGGAGCTCTTGAAGTGAATTGTGTATTTTATCACTAAACAAAAGAAACCTATCTAGATAACCATACATGCTGGCACCAAGTAAATTTAGCACCATCTGTAGCCATTGCCTTTGCATTTCCTGCTGGGTCTGCATAGAAAAATGCACATTCATGTAAACGAAATTGGGGCATATATTCGTATTTTTTTATTCTTTGCACATGGATTCAATAGCGTAGAGAAAATTGATAAATTGCCACAAGCAGATTAAGACAAAAACAACAACGACAACAATAAATATTGATTGACGATGAATGGTTGTTGAGGCGATACGTTGCCAGTTTGGTTGGTTTTGTTTTAATTAATAAAATATTTGCCTTCGATGCTTCGATGTATGGACAGATAGATAGATGTTTGTCTGGCTAATGTGGTCGGTGGGTTTTTAATGGAGAATCGTGTAGTTTTGTGCGTATGCACAAATAAACACAATGTACATAGTTTTATGATAGTACATATGTACATATGTATATAGATACAGTCGATGGGTTTAAATAATGCGAATATACAAGTATACTTGAAGGGAATAACAATGGTTGTCTATGTAGATGTGTACACACGTATGAACTTCTGTATGTGTGTTTGCATAGCTAAAGTCAAATGAATGCTTATCACTTTCGCCCAAAAAGTTGGCTTTCATTCATATTTACTTATGCACATACATATGTATGTAAGTACATATATGCTAATTTTGTGTACTGCCTTTAAGGCTATGATGGATATGATTTCACTTAACTTTTGTACACTTATCAATACGACTAAGCCCACTTGTTTAACACAAGGCACACTGGCCGGAATTTAATTTTTTTTTNCTAAGCCCACTTGTTTAACACAAGGCACACTGGCCGGAATTTAATTTTTTGGGCGTAAATTCTTAAAAGAAAGTTATCATTTTCAAACTTGGCACATATGTTCTTCATGCTACTAGCAAGTTATGGTAAAACTTTTGGGCCGATCAGATAACTCGTACGCCTTGCCTTCACCTCTTCCCATCTATAACGTTGCTTTTGAACGATAACCTTTTTCAAAACTTTTGTAAAACTTGCTTAAACCCCTTTAGTCTGGCACCCATATTGTGATACATTATTTAATTACCTAAATGCCATAACTCCAGTTGAATTTGCTTGTTTAAACATGTGGCAACCCTACTAAATATAGTTCTGAATAAAGCCTACCTTCAAGCACCTCAAAAAAGCTTAAATATTCAAACTAAAGATTTCTTATCACTTTTTCGTTTTGACTTTTCAAACAGGTGGCAACCCTTATGCAAAAAGAAAAAACTTTCGCCAAGCTCTTGACACCTCATTTTTTAAAATTGAAGGAACTGTGATGTCATTAACAAAAAATGCATATGTATATGTAAGGTAGTAATTTTTAAAAAGGTGGCAAGCCCACTAAAAAAATAAAAGCTTATTACACAATCGGGGACCGTGTCCTTTCACTTTGTGCCTCATTTTTAGTCCAACTAACTGTGAAGATATTATAATTTTTAAAATGGTGGCAGCTCTACTAAACAAATAATACATTATTTGACATCTAGAGGCCAAGCACCTTAATTTGACACCTCATTTTCTGTAATCCAACGAACGGTGCACCGGTTCTGACAAACTAAAAGCTAATCATACACATGACTTTGAAAGCGCATGAAAGCACAGGGTTGAAACTTCAAATCTGTTATTTGGAAATTTTCTTAGTTGGCATATGCACCTCTATAAAAATAACTGATATCAAGGTGCTATACAAATCCTGAATTTATGGCAAAAAGAATCCAATTTCGGCCAGTGTGCAAGGTACGTATATATTAAATGTCTAAATGAGCAAGAATTTGTATATTAACTTAATTCATTAGCTTGATTAAATGTTGACTGAGGCCTGAAATCTAATACCTGATCAGACACTGTAGCCTTGGGTGTGAAGTCGGAAATTACATAAAATTAATTGATGTTATGCAAGTTTTATTGACTTAAATTTGTGAAAAAAGGCGTAGCAGCATTTAAGTTCGTGGATTATTGTAACTGGGAATTCATAAAAACTCGGATCAAATAAAAATAGTGGAAATAAAAGAAAATTCTTAACCACACTACTTATAAGTACTATAACATTTATATTTCCACCTTTTTATAGCGATTAATTTACATTATATTCTTGCTCCTATTGCCAATTTTTGCAAGCCTTTTTGAAATTGCAAAAATGAAAATATTATTTTTTCATGCCACCCTAAACACAGTTGGTCGATCTATATGTAGTAGCCTTATACCGGCCAACGTGCCTCGGGTAGCCTTATTTTGTATGTATGTATATTTGTATCGCATGTACATATATTATATATTTATTCTCATATTTAAATCAGCTATTAAGCTATGTGAGATTTTCATGTTCGAATCCCTTCCAGCAATGCAATGGAAAAATTTTGGCAACCATTGCCAAGTTGTAAATTGATCATTTGTCAGACAATTTGCAAACGATTGCTAGCGCATTATTTGAATGAGCTCACTGAGCACTGCACTTCCGGTCGAAAAAATTTGAGGGCGAAAATAAGCGCGCCAAAACTTATGCATTGAGGAAACCGAGTTGAAAGGCGCTGAAACTTGACACTGTTCAGAGGGGAAAACTACTGCCTTTTGGTATAAAAAAAAAACAACAGTAATAAATTTGGCACCAAGTATGTTGAATTTTAGTGCCAAAACATTTAGGCGTACTATTAATGCGGACTGGCAAATAATTGTTGGTAATATTTTTCGAACTGATACTATTAATTGTAAGATGAGGGTTTATCTAAAGTTTTCCAAATTTTATTCATACGTACAAAAGCTTTACTATATTTAAAGTTAGCTCTCAAAAATTTGAGGCTAAACTTTTGAGTAAAAAACACTTTAATATCTATTACTTAATATCTATAAAAACAAAATTTCATAAAAAAAATTGCTCCGAACTAACATCTAGTCCTAAAAATTATAGCTAAAAAATAGTAGTTAAGATGTAAAATTGGAGTGAAATTATTATTTTTTTGATTTTTAATGAAGGCAATTGTCTTATATTTAAATAATTAGAAAAATATTCTTATGCACAAGCTATCATTTATAACGTAAGTATTTTATTACAATTTACGTACATAATTTGAATGCAAAATTTTCATTGTTTTCTTTATACTAAAATCTTATTTTCGTTCCAATTTTTTATGTTTAATATTTAAATGAAAGATTTATACAAGCTTAATTTTCTGAGTACATTTAAATTCACAATTTCACATCCTAAAGTTTAGTAATAGTCACACAATTTTTTATAATTTTTCACAATAATTACAATTTAAAAATTTTTTCATAAAAAAATTAAAGAAAAATTACCTAATTTTCTTAAGAAAAACTTTTCTCAAACAAAATTTTTACTACAGCTTCAAAACATTAAAAAGAATTTGAAAAAATTAAAACACCAACATTTTGTGATGAATGTCGCTTTCTTAATTTGTTTATTTTCTTAATAAAGGAGAAGTTATAAAATTTTTCTTATAAAAAATGTGTAGCTGATATTCAACATAGCGATATAATTTTAAAGAAAATAAAGACTTCTTTGGAAAGAAATTATGAATTTTTTAGTTTTTTTTTAATATAAAAAAATTTAAGGAAAAATTGTACTTGATATAAAGAAAAATATTATTTTTAAAACGTCAGTAAGTCATATTTTAAAGAAATTTCTGTATTTTATAATTTTTTTTATTATATTGAACAATTTTTATTGAGCTTGAGGCTTATTATATAATATTTGGAAAAAAAAAAATTATAAAGCCCTAACTTCTTCGAAAGGAAGTCTCACCTTTTTATTTTTAGCTTTTTGAAGAAGGTAACATGTTTGAAAAAATTTTGTAGAAATTGAAATGAATATTAGTTTTACAATCACTTTTAAAGAAAAAATTGGAAAATACTTTTGAGACATTTTGAGATATTTTTTTTACTAGAAATATTTATGTATTTTATTTTGTTTAAATACCATTGGGAAGTCATTATTTTGCCTGCTATGAAAATTCTAGAAAGCTGGCTCATATCTCACCTACCCCAATTTAAAAGAAAAAATGGAAAAAGACTTTTGAAACAAAAGAATTGATATCTTTTTTTACTAGACATATTTATTTATTTTATTTTTTTAAGTACCATTGTGAAGTCATTATTTTGCCTTCTATGAAACTTCTAGAAAGCTCGCTGCATATCTCACCCACACCAATATATGTAAATTAACTTCGCCTTGAAAAATTTCCCACCTACAGCTTTGCATGTGCTTGCAATGAGAATTGCGCCACCAGAAAAGTGCCTCGCATTACTCAAGGAATTTTGCGTGCCCAACCGCCTTTTGCGCTACGAAAAATTCTTCATAGGTATTATTTTCCAAGCTGCAGTGGCCCTTTTTCAGCTCAAAGCAATAGCCCATGGCTCGAATATTTACTTTGCTTTTCCATAAACAATAATGAAAATAATTGGTACGCATACAATACAAAATATTATTTTATTATGCAGATTGTTGTTGGTATTAGATATGTGAAAGTCAAGTTGATGGGAAATTGGCTATCGGCAAATCTTCAATCGCTTTTATTAACCGACTTCCAAAA
>NW_016158768.1:64735-112016 GCF_001687245.7 Rhagoletis zephyria
TTTTTTTTTTTTTTTTTTTTTTATGTATGTTACCGCATAACTTTGGACCACCGATTTCGATAATTCTTTTTGCATCGGAAAGGTAGTCTCAGAGGTGGTCCCATACTAATCTGGTTAAGATCCGATCAGCGGATCATGAGATATATATATATATATATATTTTTTATATGAGAGTTGAAGTCGGTTTTTTTTTTGCTAAAAATTACTTGTTTTCATATACAAATATGCGTATTGTAGAGCCTTGTGCTTTTGTGAGCAAACATGCACGTACATACATATGTACATGTGCGCATTTGTGTGGCTTTCGCCGTATTTCATTGCCTGCCTTTAGGCGTACGACATTTGAATACAAATACATTTATCAATAGCAAACAAATCGTATAATAAATGAAATGCATGTACGAAAATACTTGTATAAAATAAAATATAAAATTTTATTAAGGTCGTCTGTAAATTTTGCGTGGTCGTCAGTAAAATTAGAGAAAATCTATTTATTGTAATTTCTGATTTGAATAAAAAAGCAAATTCTTTTTTTCACATTTGAATATTGATTGGAGCCTGCAAAGTTTTCTGTATTGTAAACTCAAACACACGCACACATGCAGTGCTGCTCATTTAATTTCGGCGCTATACGCTTTTGCTGTCATTTCAAGGATACTCGCAATGATTTGCATAATTTGTATGATTTCGTGGGTAAACACGTCCTTTTCGGGGACGCATGCACATAGATGCACACATGTACGCTAACATAGCCGCATATCAACCAATGTTTCGCCTTGTGTGTTTTCAAGTGTAGGTGCCTTGGCGCCTTACATGGATAGCAATATGTGCTTTTATGTTGAAATCAAGGATAAGCTAAGAAAAAGTTTGTCCATTTTGCTGTTCATAACCGAAGCTGATTTGGGTATATGTTGCCAAAGCGGAAAGACTTATTTTTAGTATCAAGTTTTTAAATAAACTTTTATCAAAAGATCCACACAATGTCATTCAGAACAATTGTAATTTTATCAAAAAAAAAAACACACAGAGACAAGATAACATAGAAATGGATATTGAAAAGAATTTTTTAAGGAACTGTTGGCAGCTACTTTTAATGCAAATTTTAAGCTTTAAATTTGGGTAATTACAGCTGGTAAATGTGTATAAACATTTCTCAAAGCGGTTTAAAGGAAAAAACGAAATAAAAAAGCTTATATTTCTTAAAAATGTTTACAACTCAATAAAAGCTTCCAGCAATTAGTATACAGTAAGTACAGTAGATCGCGTAGGCGACAGGCACCCATGAAGCTGAAATGACGAACTGTCAAATAAAATAGAAATATATGAAAATCATAGAACTGATATGGTCTTCCTTGCACTCAACATCTATCCACTTGTCGTTAATTTTCAGTATCTCCCGAACCTAATTCGGACATACCAATAGGACTGGATTCAATATTTTTCGTTTTGTAGACATTTTATAATTTGTATTACAACAGCACTAGTAGAACCCCAAATATTACAAGTAATGTTTAGCAAAAAAAAAACCGACTTCAACTCTCATATAAAAAAAAATATATATATATATATATCTCATGATCCACTGATCGGATCTTAACCAGATTAGTATGGGACCACCTCTGAGACACTGCCTTTCCGATGCAAAAAGAATTATCGAAATCGGTTGACGTGGTCCAAAGTTATGCGGTAACATACATAAAAAAAAAAAAAAAAAAAGATTCCGACGAACTGATCACCTCCTCCGTTTTTGGAAGTCGGTTAAAAATTAATATCAGTGACAACCCCTTTGGGAAATATCTGGAGCAAAGCGTTTTGGTAATTGTAAAATTTTTTTATAATTCTTATAAAGTTTTTTCAAACACTTTTCGTTTGGTACCCATTTCGTAATATTCCATTTCATTTAATTTAATTTTTTTTGCAACGGAAAGGTAGTGTCTCAGAGGTGGTCCCATACTAATTTGGTTTAGATCTGATCATTGGATCATGAAATATATAGATATACATTTTTTTTTTTAAGTCGGTTTTTTGTTTGCTAAAAATTACTTGTTATACTTAACATTTCAGTTTGATGACAATACTATTGAAAAAGGTTTCCAAATCAAAGATGTCGCAAATACCTTGCGTTTGATAACACAATTGTAGTTTTTCATTTAATTTATTAATTAAAATAAATTAAAATTTTCAATTAGATGGCAACCCTATATAGAATTATTTTCCAAATTAAGTTTTTTTAAACCACTTTACTTTGACACCCATATTGCAAAAGTTATTTCATGTATCTTATCCATTTTAATTGAATTAAATTGTTCAAACAGCTGGCAACACTCTTTAAAAATATTCACCAATTAAGCTTTCTAAAACCACTTCCTTTTAATATCGATATCGCAATAGTTATTTCATTTACTAATTAAATTTAATTAACTTTTTCAATTAGATGGCAATCCTCTATAGAATTATTTTCCAAATTAAGTTTTCTTAAACTACTTTAATTTGACACCCATATTGCAATATTTATTGCATTTACCTTATCAAATTAATGGAATTAAATTTTTCAAACAGGTTACCCTCTTTAAAATTATTTTCCAAATTAAGAATTCCTCAACCGCTTTAATTTATTAAAAATTCAACTTGACACCCATATTTTAGTATTTCATTTATCTTATCAATTTAATAGAACGAAAATTTTTTAATAGGTGGCATCCCTCTATAAAAATATTTTCCAAATTAAGTTTTCCAAAACCACTTTATTTCAACACTAATTGAAACTCAACTTTCTTAAGCTAGCTTAGTTTGATACCAATATTTTAATATTTCATTTAACCTGTCAATTAAATTAAATTATAGCTTTCAAACAGGTGGCAACCCACTTTAAAAATATTTTGCAAATTAAAATTTCTTTAGCACCGATCTTGCAACATTTCATTTAACTTATCAATTTAATTGAATTAAATTATGCAAACCAATTCAATTAGTTTGATATTCATATTAAATACAATTTTTTTAATATGTGGCAACTCTCTTTGAAAATATGTTCCGAATTAAGTTTTTCTTAAAACTCAACTTTATCGATTTGATTAATCGAAACTCCTCAAGCAGGTGGCAACTCCCTATTTTTCACTTGAAGCATCCGTAATTTATAGCGAACAAATAAAAAAATATATTGAAATCGGTAAAGCCGTTTTGGATTTTTTTACGCCGAACAAATCAATCAATCAATTTAATTGAATTAAATTTTTTAAACATGTGGCTACCCTCTTTGAAAATATTTGCCGAATTGAGCTTTCCTAAAACTCATTAGTTTGATGCCCCAAATTGTATTATGTCTTTTTTATTTGTCTTATTTGAATCCTTCGGAGTTTATAGCGAACAAATCAAACAAAACAATTATTCAAACCGTTTTCTAGTTTTTTCCGCCGAACAAACGGAATTCACATTTTTTATACATATATGTATGTGCCTACACATTTATATGCACGCATACATAGGTATGTACATTTTTTACTTCCATTGATTTATCGACAAAAATTATGAACCTAGAGTAAATTTAAATATTTTTTTACTTCCGTATTTACATAATTTCATTTCCCTTTGCTTTAGGGCGTCATTATGAGCGAAAGCGTTTATATGTTTGTACATATGTATATGAATATGCTACTCACATATGAGGCGACTATATTCATATGTACGCAAATCTATATCGGTGTTCATATATTTATACATATGTATGTATGTATGTGACCATCAACAATATTATTTCCGCTGCTGTTGTGTTTGCTTAGGTTGGCTGCCAGCCTCTATTGTTTGCTTGTTAATAGGGATTAGTTTTTGCTGCATAGAAACATGGAATTACGAATAGTAATCGCGGTTGAATAAATAACAGCCGTAAATAAATATAGGCAAAGCCTTTTGTCTATGTATATATTTTCATATATGAACGTAGTATTTTGGAATGCAGATATGTGTTTTCAGCATATGCACATAATCTTGTTCTAATCTGAACACAAGCAAATATTGGCATACGTTTATATGCGCATACAATATGTATGTAATTCACATTATAAACTAATCGGATAATATCTGAATATGTGTATATTTCGATGATTGGCTTGTGATGATAATTTAATGAATAAATTTAGAACTGTTGAATTTTAGAAATGTATGAATTTTGCCAAGGTCTTTTGTGATGCCAAAGCGAATGGTAGCTGCTAAGCAATGGCGAAAAAAGTATGTACCAAGTCCGCTGTTTCACAGGCGGCTAGCTTTAGTTCCAGAGAGCTCTTCTGTGCTGATTAAAAATTGCAATACTAGAAGTTTAAACATAGCTGTCAAAAATGTCAAATCTAGGAAGCTTAGGAAGGAGTGCGAGAGTACTCTACTCTACCGTCTTCTAAATAGCAGCCCCGGTCAGGATACGGTGTGATATTTAGTCTCATCCCATTACTTTCCATCCGACAATGACCTAACAACTAACCTACCTGGATTGTGATTTGCGGTTTCGTGATCCTTAGGAGACCCCTTGACTGTTTCTGTGCCNGGATACGGTGTGATATTTAGTCTCATCCCATTACTTTCCATCCGACAATGGCCTAACAACTAACCTACCTGGATTGTGATTTGCGGTTTCGTGATCCTTAGGAGACCCCTTGACTGTTTCTGTGCCAAAAAAAAAAACTCCGGAAGCATTGTCCGGACTACAGACTAGGCCGAGAAGTTCCACTAAGATTCACAGTAAGACCACCTTTCGTAAACACCACAGTCCCCAGATGCACGTACGCTTGAATTAAACCAGAGCTAGTCAGCTTCCGACTTACCCCTGCATACCGCCGCTTCAGTGCTGTCGCCGCATATGCAGTGTATAAGCTTAATTACTTAGTTTAGCCTCGCCCCTAAACTTAACTAACCACGTCCGCCTGACGGCTGAACTCGATCAATCTGGTGGGTTGCAGTGCTTTCCAGAAGCCGGAGGCTTTGGCGCCATTTTAATGCACTTCTCGTGTGAGAGGGTTTGTCTATTTATATCTTATGCTTCTCTGTTTAATCGTCTTAATTCTCTAATGGCTCAGCCCATTTCATCTATGTTAGCTCCTAGTAGGCCTGTCTGTTGCGTTGCGAGGGGTCCGTCTAGTGTTTTATATTTTTAATTCGAAAGACTTGTGAATACACAGAAAATTATGGACACTTTCTTTGCTATCTTCTAGCTTAATAGGGTCCTACTATTGCCCCATGTTTGCTAGTGGTCAGTGCCTCGTGACGGTTGCTACACGTCCTTCGCCAATTAAGAAGTCTTTGTCTTTCTCTAGTTAAGCTAGAGTTCACGTGATATCTTAAACGTAGGTATATCTGACTGCCTGTTTCTGGTCAGTCCAAATAAACTCTTGCCTTATTTTTGTGCCCGACTCCATTACGTAAGGTTTTACAGGCTTCAAGGATACCTAGAACTTTCGCTTGGAAAAGGCTCCTATCATTTCCTAATCGTAGAGGTAGAGCAACACTCAGTATCTGAGTGTATGCTCCTGATCTCATACCGTAATCCGTCTAGGATTCGTCGACGTTTTGAGATATAATCTCTCTATCAGCCACTCGGCCTCTTCTCCATTCACTTCTCGACGGGAATAGCACTTGCACGTTATAGCTCAAGTCTAGATTGTATACCATATAGGCCTTCCATTTTGCATGTCGGTAATGATCAACCCTTGATCTACGCATGTTAAGCTCCTTATAGACAATCACAAGAAGGGTATAAGGGGTAAGCATAATAAAATTCAGTAACCCTGAACTCGAAAAAACAATATCATATTGTTTACAATCAACAACCAATAAAATTAAAAGTCCAGTGCATTAAAAAAAAAATATTAAAAATGCACTGCTGTACATGCTGCTTTCTTTCATAAAATTTTATCTTAATTATTTGTTTTTTTTTTTTTAAATTAAATTTTATTTTATTTTATCAATTGTTTGCCACCTCAAACAAACCTTGTTTTATAAAAGAACTGAATTTCATGAAAAAGATAGTGAAAATAGTAAGGTGAAAGCACTCAGCCGTCCCTGATGCAAATTAACGGGTAGATTGGATCATATGAATTTTTCGTAAAAATCAAAAATATGCACCATCTACACTTCGCTACGCTCTTTCGCATTCTACTGCTCTGTCATTAAGTAAAAAAAATATCTGAATTCGTTCAAAAAAAGCAAATACGAATGGCGAAATACAAAACCTTCATTCATACGCTGAATAACGCATATAGTGAATCAGTGCATTTCATGCTAGCTTTGCGGCGAAATTTTTTGCACTCGTATTTATATTTTTTTTTATTTTTCATATTTTTATTTTACACTTTTATATTTGAATATTTTTTTTAACTTTCTTTCATGCAATTTTTCATTTGCTTTTTACGCCATTCATTTCCATTTTCCCCAAAGATACGCGATTTTTAATATACCAGCATAATTCAAAGATGAAGTTTTGTGGCACACTTTTTATCATAATTTTTTTCTCATTATTTTTATATGATTTTTTATTTCACATTTGCAATGATTCACCTTCCATTATACGCATTTTCCCAGCGGTGTGCTCATTGGAGCACATGCATACATACCTATACAAATGTACTATGTAGAAAAATGGAAAGCTTCGTTTGAAAGTACTTTCTTATGTGTGTGTATTTTATTAAAGTCATATACCCTACAAGACAGCTGAGTATCATATGAGTACTCATATTATCATTACTCCTAATCACAAAAGTGCTTATTAAAGTCCTCATTTTCGTTCAGGCCATGGGAAAAATTTGAGTACTTTCCCCTCAATGTTGTCATCAGAAAGTCCTCAGTACTAATAGTCAAACTACTCAAATGTACAAATGTAGTACGGCATAAATGAGTAGTTTGACTATTAGTACTGAGGACTTTCTGATGACAACATTGAGGGGAAAGTACTCAAATTTTTCCCATGGCCTGAACGAAAATGAGGACTTTAATAAGCACTTTTGTGATTAGGAGTAATGATAATATGAGTACTCATATGATACTCAGCTGTCTTGTAGGGTACATATGCGCATATACATACATGTATATATGTAGTATATACATATGAGTGCTTGTGTACAAGATATATGTATGTACGTATATGCGTATTTGTGTAAGCACCTTCAATTATGTTGAGGTATGTGGCAGTGTGCCTCCGCCAGCATTTCTCATATAGCAAATACAAATAAGCCAAATTTACATCGATATGAAGTTTGCTCTGTTACTTGTGCTTTCTTCAATATTCCTGCGAGCTGTTGCATACTTTGTGGCACATATGAGTATATTAATATTAATGCCATTTGCTATAGCCACATGTGCAAGGTAATATTCTTTTCCACACTAAAATATCGGGTGCTTTTTTAGAGGCATAGAACTTTTATTTCAAATAAAACAAAAAAAAACTTATAAAATGGCCAATACTTTTACTTTATAGTTCGCAAATGTTATGTTCATAAGGCAATGCAACTGTGTCTTATGAAGGCCTTGCTGTCGGTTAAATTTTGCACCACTTTATCCAGCATAGCGGGCCTTAGCTCGCCAATAACGCGCGGAATGTTGGTTCCAAGTGATCAGTCGTAGGTGGTTTATCAGCATAGACCATTTACTTGACGTAGTCCCACAAAAAATTGTCAAACGGAGGCAAATAACCTGACTTAGGTGGACCATTTCTTGGTATGATTCGATCAGCAAAAGTTTGGACCAATAAAGTGATGGTTTTACGCGCTGCGCTGTATGGCCCTTTCAACGATCCTGCTGAAGCCATTTAGCACTTTTAATATCAATAATTGATATTGACATTTATCATTTGTCTGCTTAGTTAGACGNTTGCTGTCGGTTAAATTTTGCACCACTTTATCCAGCATAGCGGGCCTTAGATAACCTGACTTAGGTGGACCATTTCTTGGTATGATTCGATCAGCAAAAGTTTGTACCAATAAAGTGATGGTTTTACGCGCTGCGCTGTATGGCCTTTTTAACGATCCTGCTGAAGCCATTTAGCACTTTTAATATCAATAATTGATATTGACGTGGGAAACCAAAAAGTCGCGAATCATTTATCATTTGTCTGCTTAGTTAGACTATATAATGTGGACGAAATTCTCTGTAAGTGTGCCGCCAATAACTCGAATTTTGGAAATAAATTTCCTTGATTGATAAATGTTGTTCCCGTGTAAATCTTTGCATGGTAATTTGCTGAAGTATACTGCAAATAGTCTAACACAGCTGATTTTACAGCTATATATCTCTATAAGAAATTCGTTATCTCTAAAAAAAACACCCGTTACTATCATGAATGCCATCGAAATTATTTATTGATAATTTCAGGAGTACTAGAATGAAGTGATATTAAAATTGAAAGACTAATGCCCCGTTTCACCAATCAATTTTAAATTTGTCAGACTGCTAAAATTTAAAATAGCTCAATTTTGTTTGAAAATTTTTTAAATTTTTACAGTGCAATAAAATCTAAAATTAATTGGAGAAACTGGGCATACGTTTTTTTTTTTTTTTTTGATAAAAGCAAATGCAAGTAATGCAAAATATTTTCAATATGTGCTTACTAACAGGATATCGATACCTGAGTGGAATATCGACATATATCGGCAGCCAGTTCGAAAACGCCCTTTCTCAAAAAACGTTTCAAGAACGCCCTATTTCAGAATTTAATTGAAAAACGTTCTATCTCAGAACTTGGTTAAGAAACGCCCTATCTTAGCTCATTTTCAATGTATTTTCAGCTGAGATAGGGCGTTTTTGAGCCAAATTCTGAGATAAGGCATTGTTCAATAAAATTCTGAAGTAGGGCTTTCTTGAAAAGTTTTCTGAGATAGAGCGTTTTCGAACTCACGGCCGAGATATATCGATCTTCCATCCAGGTGACAATATATTCGGTAAATTCGCATCTATACAAGCAAGCCAAATATACCCAGGCGGTAAAATTATGAGCGCTTTTAAACAAAGGCTTTCAGACAAGATTTTTCCAATGACAGTTTGGAAGTTGTATTCGAATAATTACAATAAACCTGTCCTTCGAAGGCACACGATAAAGTGTTTCTCAAGCAACAGAAATTGAAAAAGGGAAAAAAAATTCAGCAGTCGTGTATGGCTCAAAATGAAATTTCTCGGAAGACCTACCGCTTTAAAAGGACAAATAGGCGTCCCAAAAGGCCATTGCAAACAGAGTATTTAATAATAATAATATTAGCTGTTTGCTTGAAGAAAGAATATATCGACATAGGAGAATTCGTTCCATTTGTGAAGCGTAGTTTTTCAACAAGGTATTCTTTGTATGTCAGTCTTCCCATTTTTCTTATTTACTAAGTCAGAATGCCAATTTGGTCTCTGATTTGAAAAGTGATGGCAGCATTTCATTCGAAGCGTAAACGTGTCCTGCTACAATTGGTTCCGCTGTTTTGTTCACGCGCGTCCTCTTTTTGTTGTAGACCCAAGGCTGACGAATCGAGCGTCTCTACACGGGAGCAATATCATCCTTTTACACAATATATCCAGAAATTCCTAGCCTTAATGCGTTTCGCTATTTCCATGTCATTGCAACAGCAAATAGCAATGTGTTTATCTCTGGTGTTAATACCGATGATGCCAATGTAATCCGCATACACCAGCAGTATCCATTGTTTGCTGTATATGGTTNCTTAATGCGTTTCGCTATTTCCATGTCATTGCAACAGCAAATAGCAATGTTTTTATCTCTGGTGTTAATACCGATGATGCCAATGTAATCCGCATACACCAGCAGTATCCATCGTTTGCTGTATATGGTGCCGCGGCTGTTTTGATTGGTAGCTCGTTCTTATAAGACTTTTCAACAAAAACCTCGTTTAATCTCAACGGGCTCAATGAAGTCATTCTCAATTAGCACGGAGCTAAAAGTTGAGCTCAACGTCACTCTACATATTCGTATTAGTTTTGCGAGTATTCTAAATATAGATATGACATCGTAGAGACAGCTTCTCTTCTCACTATCAAAAGCAGCTTTAAGCCCGACAAAAAAGTGATGCATGCCGAATTACTTATTGAGATTTCGGCCAGGCTTCGACGCATGTGAAAATCTGGTCAATGTTGGATTTTCAAAGTCTGAAGCCACACGGATGCGTCCCCTTTATGGAGGTATCGCCGATCTGCACTGGATTGAACAAAGCACTCCGAGATCCGATTATCGTGCAATTATTTATTGGACGAAATTTCGCCTAATCGGCTGGTATATTAGCGCAGCCAATTCTTCTCCGCCGGATTTGAACAGTTCAGCTGGAATTTTCTTAGCCCCTTGGGCCTTGTTATTCTTAAGNGCGTCCCCTTTATGGAGGTATCGCCGATCTGCACTGGATTGAACAAAGCATTCCGAGATCCGATTATCGTGCAATTATTTATTGGACGAAATTTCGCCTAACCGGCTGGTATATTAGCGCAGCCAATTCTTCTCCGCCGGATTTGAACAGTTCAGCTGGAATTTCCTTAGCCCCTTGGGCCTTGTTATTCTTAAACTTCAATGTTGGTGTTCTCGCCTTGTCGCAGTCAAGTGTGGGGCGTGGGCACATGCGGAACTAAGCTGCCACTAGGTAGGGGTTCGACTCGATGTTAGCTGCTAGGATGGAACGCAAGTCAAGTATGCTGGAAGAATATCTTCCGTCTAACACAACGTGATCACTTTGTTTCTCGATTCTTTGGTCAGGGATAAGGATGAATCTGCCCAATCACAAGCCCTGCAACAATACTTGAAGCTCATGCTATGTCTCTCGCGTTCCATTGACTGGTCAAATTAATCTTGTATTTGACTCGGACATCCATCACTTGAATAGAGGCACCTTCCTTTTAGAGGTCGCGAAGATTCCAAATACATATGCGTAAATCTTATTTCTTGTAGGTTGGTCAGAGTACGGGCACTTTGATTATTTTTATTTTTAATTTTCTATGTCATCGGCTTTGAAGCCCAGCGCACAATGAAGTTTAATTATCTGTGTGAAATTTTTCTTCATATGAGTTAGACGTAATTATAAAATGCCTTTGAGTATGTATACATTTATTCTCCCTTAAGGCGACTCTTCACCTCTCCTCGGCACTGCCATTTCGCACTTAAATACATAACTGTTTCCATATGTATGCTGGTTCCGTATGTATGCTGGTTGCCGTGTATACCTACCGAGCCGTACTTCACCTTTGCCATATTAAATACTTAATTCACTACCGCCGCATTCACTGCTCAATTACATATAAACAGGGTACATAGCTAACTACAAACACAAGTTCCTGTGAGGTAGGTTTTGACTTACCCATAAAATATACTTTTCTGCCGATTGAGGCCCAGCGTCGTTATAAGTAGTAGGTACGTTTGTAAGTAAGTATGAAGGCAGCAGGAATCTCTTTAACTCTGCAACCATTCTGTATTTCTGAAAGTTTATGCCTTATGCTTTGTATCACTACCCAAAAGTGCTTTTAACTCGCTCATAAATAATTTCCGTTTCCTGTAACTCCTCCTCTTGGTCACTGGTTGCTTGCTTGCCCACAAACTGCTTTGTTACTTTGCTGCTCACATTTCTCGGATACTTACATAAGTAGCAAGGGGCAGAATGCAGTTTGAATGCAGCTGCTCATTGTGGCAATGAGGACTATTAAGCGTTATGTTCGTACTTTGCTTAATACAGACTTTTGCAAGCTTTCTTATTCTCTCATGCCATCTTCCGCCTTGCATTACTTTCCGCAGTTGCAGTGTGGCATATACAATGTATGTTTCTACATGTCCTGTTGGTACTTCTGAGCTCAGCGCATTTGTTGAAATTAAAGCAAAAAGGTCAAATGTAATAATGTTGGTACAAGTGAGTTGCAAATACCTTGATTTAGATACAGATACATGAGCACTTAAGTACTTGAAACGAAAATTTTATAACGGAACAGGCAGTAGTTTGAGGTCAAATATGTTTTGGTTTTGGAAGCCTTCAAAGGTGGCAAATTCTGTGAGTTATTTACCGATATAGTCGAGTGGTTAAAACGAACCTCTGAATTCAGTTCTGCCCTGAAAAAGCCTCTCATGAAAGCCATTTGCTGTTCGGAGACGGCTTAAATTTTAGGTCCTTAAAAGTTAAGTGTGACAGATCGTAAAAAAGGCATTGCTGGAGACATAGTGCTCACAGTTCAGCTAAGGTAGGCAGAGCAAGTATCCGACATTCGCAATTTCCTCATTGTCCCTACAGCTCTGGCAGTAGCCGTTCGCTGGGAATACCACTCCTCGAGCATTGGAATACATTAGACTGTGGCTACCGATGAGCCCGAAAACCCGGCTAAGTCAGAGGCGATTCTAGTAAAGAAAACCTCTGGAGGTCTCCTGACACAACCTGAGTTAGATGTGCTTATCTGCTATACAAGTTGGTTCTTCCGCTCATCCTTTATTATCTTTTCTTTTCCAGTTCAATTGCGAATGCACTTTGCGACAATTTACAGGAAACTAGCGGCATCGAATGTGGTATAAATAGCAGAAAAAGGTGTTTCAACCCTTGCTCATTCATCAGTTTATTGCAAATTTAATTCTACGATAATTAAGAAGGTATCTACATTCGATTGTGGTCTAAGCAAATAGCTACCATCTGCAGATCAAGATTAGTACCAATCCACCATAGTGCTGCCTCATTCCACTCTATGATTCAGGTCGGAGGCGTGGGTATATAACGAAGTGGAGTTTCAGCAAGCATTTGGGATTATTCCTTCTCTCCATTCGTTCCTCGAAAAACTCCGTTTACATAACATAAGTATTATCAAATGCTAGATTGGAAATGGGATAGTTTAGGTGGTTAAGACTTTTTTGGAGAGAGATACAAAATATTTGCGGCAATGAAACTGGAGTCACTCTTGTTTTTCGAAGCATTTGGTCCACTATGGTTCAGCATAAGGCCTCCGGTCAGCAGAGTTTTGAGAAGGTATCGGTTACGTAACGCCCCCACACGCCGACCTCTATATTTAGTGGGCTGGGGCGTAATTTCTCGATTTAAATGTTTATAGTTATGTACATATTTTCAATTCGCTATCTGAGACCTGCCAAGGCTCGTACGAATCCGTTGCTTGTGCAGGAAAATATGGTGAAGAGACCGGGGATTCTAGAAAACATGCAGGTGAGTAAAAGTATGCGGTTCTAAGGACTACTTCAATCAAGGAATTTATTGAGTTTCGTCGTCAAGCTCATCCAATTGTGGGCCTAGGTAACGAGCTGTTTCCGCAGAGTCGAACCAAACCAAAGGAAAAAGGATCGTTTCGGTCGCGGTAATTAGGTGGCCTGTTCCCTCCTGCAAAGCTAATCTAAGATCTAAATAACGATGGTTTTTAAAAACAACTCGAGCTCTTCATTTGCCAAGCACGGCTTCCAAACTAGTTTAGTTAGGTTAACATAGCTTGACTGATCGGTGAGATCTCACCATGATAGACTATTAGTTATCGCTTCGTGTTACTACATAAGTGAAGACTGAGGCTTAGACCTTAGCCGTAACGCGCTTTTGGCGATTTTTAGCAATTTTCTAGTCTATTGGTTTGCCATTTCATTTAAAGAGTAGAAGAAATCTTTTTGCACGCAGCATAGAAGATATTCTAGTATGCCCTTCGGGTTACATTGGTAAAATGCCATGCATTTTTCATTCTTGCTATGTCAGTCAGTTACTTGATCGTGATAGATGGTGTGAAAAAGCTTTTCTTAAGTACCCTAGCCTGCAGATTGTTAGCTCATATGTAGTTGGTGGTGTTTGCCCTGCAAGATTGATTGTTTGCCCATATAATAACTGAGGGAGGGATAGATACCCGGTGTTAGTCTACTCCGATTTTTTCAAGCATATCACTCCGCCAATTGCCTTCAATTCCCTTAACGCAAAGTTCATTTCTCCGTTCCGCCATTATAGCTATTACAACCCTAATAACATCCTGGCTGCAGCTATAAATATATAAAACTGAATTTTTGGAGAATTAGAGTCACTGCCGACTCAGCTGCTTTTGTTTCAGCCTAGCTTTCGGCCAGAAAAATTTTTGCATTTGATGTTCTTTGGTGGCAGCTAAACTTCAAGCAAGTTCCTGCGATCAATTGTATCGTAAATAAGTGCATAACTGTGGTTCCAGTGCCGTCAGAAGGTATATCTGACAAGCTTGTGTCTTTATACACTCTGTAGTACTGATCGTAGGCAACCATGTGGGTGCGATACTTTGAGGACTTCCTTTCAGCATAAGTCCGTCTTGCCCTTCTTCGTCGGAGTTGCAAATAATGTTCCCGCTGAAACTGAAGAGCCTTCTTAGTAATTTCTCTGTATTATTAGTAGTTTAATTTTGGTCGATTTTATGTAACTTTCCTCGAGGTGTGAGTAACACAATACTTTTCGAGACTCCAGCTTACCACTTAACCAAATTCGCTGACATGCAACACGCCTAAGTACTCCTTACTAGATGTATGCAAATCGTCAAGTACATGTAGAGGAAATAAGCGTAAACAGAAACCAAAATATCTACAACTACTCTTGTGCAAAATAACAAAATAAGCAAAACCCTACAACTCCAAATTGCACTCTTTATACGGCAGTGGGTCAGGAAGCCGAGCAACTAAGCTACTAAGCAGCGCCACCATCATCACAAAAGTCAAGTAAAGGCAACGCGGATAGCAAGGAAAACCATAGGAAATGCAGCGCTTAAATAGGCGTTAAGGAAATGAGGAAGGAAATGCGGAAGGAAGCGGCAGCGGCAGGAAGGAGATAGATGGGCGGAATAACTAGCACGCGGCGGAAGCAACCATTAGCGTCACGACCAAATAATGTGGCATGCAACGCACTTAAAGCTATGTTGCTTGTGGTTTATAAATGTTTGAGTAGTTAAATTTTAGCTGCAAGCAATGCAAATGGTTATGCTGTTGTTGCAACAATCCAATTAGGATGGATGTAAGGCGGTGTCAGTGTAAAATCAATGTAAATTTTATATGACTAGGAACAATAGCTATGCTTTTTCTTTTTAATTAGAAGAGCTAAGTATGAGTAAAACAATACTACTGGCAGTTAAAAAGAATATTTATTTACATAGAGCTAATAAAACTATTAGCTAACTTTTGTGTAACATCAAGTACAAACACCCAAGTATAGGCTACATTTATAGAACTTTTATTTTTCATTTATTTATTTTTTTTTTTTGATTTTTACTCAACAATAACTGCACAAATATTTTTCATAATTTTAAAAGTGGGCATACATTTATTGGTTAGTGTGTCAACGAAAAGTAGAGATTGACTACTGAGTAAAAAAAGTTGGTATAGACATAAGAGTTTATTCACTTTTACAATGTCAATTTTTAAGTAAACGTAAACAGTTTTAAAAGAACCCAAAATTATGTACAGCTTTAAATTATGCCATAAATTTTTTGTTTATCGAAAATTATATCACGTTTTTAATTTACCAAAAATCAGTCTGTTAAGTTCAGTTACCAAAAATATGTGGCCATATTTTACATCACCAAACATTTGTACCCACTTTATAATTTCCCAGAAATTCTGACCATATTACGAATGATAACTTTTTGTTCCGTTTTGGGATTACGGTAAATTTTTGTCCAGTTGTTAATTGGCCAGAAAATGTCGTGTTTTTATATGACCAAAAAGTTTTTATCCAGTGGTTTAGTTACCACAAACAACAAATTTTTAAAATACCAAAAAATATGTACAAATATGTAAAATTATGCACAAAAATATATGTAAAAAAGCAAAAAATTATGTTCCGTTTTTAAAATTACCATAAAATTATATCCAGTTTTCAAATTATGTGCCCATATTTTATGTCCAGTTTTTTTAAATTACCAAACATTATGTCAAACCCATAAATTATATACCAGAATGTATGTCCCATTTATTCAAATACTAAAATATTACGTCCAATTTTTATATCGAGTTTTTAGATTTTCAAAAAAATCTGTTAATTTTTTGAAAGACCATTATTACCAAAAATGTATGGCTACTTTTTACTTTCAAGCGTTTATACATTTCTTTATCATACAACTCACACACGCATGCTCACACGCATTATCTGGCACACATACACACGCATGAATATAAGCCTAACCACTAGCAAACAACTAACAAATTGTTTGCCTGCTTGACGTACATAAGTTTTAATTGAAACTAAACAGAGTGGCTCATAGACAAACTGCCGACAGGTCTCTAGGTCTTGCATTTGTTGCATGCAACAAAGCTTTGCCGAAAACTTTGTTATTTAGCAAGCAGCATTCTTATGGTGGTATAGTTGTATGGTGACCAAATGTACTTACTTATATTGGCTTGCGTGCATACATATATATACATACATACCTATGTACATTCCTATGCTTAAACAAATATGCACATATTGCACATAATTGCTCTAAACTACTGCCATTTGTGTTTTGCCTGTCTTTTCTGCTTATAAATGCCACAAAGTTAAATTTGTGAGTTAATTGTTGAACTTGACTAAATATTTACATTTCTAATTGCTTAAGTGTCAGCATAAAAATTCTATACAAATAAAGTACTAAAATTTTAGTATGCAACTAAATAGTGTGAATAAAGAGATAGAAAGGCTTTATATGTAGCCAATTGAACCTACAAATTGCACGCAAATACATACATACATACATATATTGATCAAATATTGGATCACATCTTTTTACCAACGTCGAATAGAAGCCACCTAAATACATAAAAAAAAAAAGAGAATTGGAAATTTTGTTATGAAATTTTCTAATTGGAATCGATTTACGAAAAAACTTCATGTGAAAATGTTTTACGAAAATATAAATAAATTATACGAAAATTTCATTTCACACATATTTGTGAAAAATATTTCAAAAAAAAATATATAAAAATTCAATTTCGAAAATATTTGATATAAACATTTTTTAACCAAAAGTTTTTATTAAAATTGATTTGCGATAAAAACGTCAAAATTTGCTTCGTACCAAAATGTTTTAAATTTCACCTCATATTTATTTGCGAAAAAATCATATAAATTCCACATAAAAATTTGGTTACGATTAAAGTGCAAATTTCCAAAAAATTTATTTACAAAAAAATTTCATATCAGAGTTTGACAACGAAAACAGTTCATATCAAAATTTATTTTCTAAAGAAATTTCATCAAAATTTTTTTTTTTAAAAAAATCTTTTAAATTCCACATCAATATTTGGTTACGAACTTTTTGTTCACACCAAGATTTATTATGTAAAAAATTTCATTTCACAATTTATTTCGAAAAAAACTTGTAAATGTAACATTAGAATTTATTTACACAAATTTAATTCTAATATTTATTTGGGAAAAAAATTTTTTTCAACCATGCTTCAAAAGTTGATGTAATAACAAGTAATTTTTAAGCAAAAACCAAAATCGACTTCAATTCTCATATACAATTTTTAGATTATCGTTAATTTCTTTATGATCCAATGATAGGATCTAAACCAAATTAGATCCACCTCTGAGGTACCACCTCTCCTTTAAAGAAATTATAGAAATGGTTAGCGTGGCCCAAAATTATGCGGTAACATACTTTAAAAAAATATATATTCCGACGAATTGATAACCTGCTCCTTTTTTAGGTCAGTTAAAAACTATAAATCTGAATTTTAGTTGAATAAATGTGCACTAAAAATGTTTAGCAAAAAAAATGCTAGATATGAACTTTAGTTTAAAGTCCAACAAAAAATTTAAGAGTTTTGATAAAAATAAAAAAAATTGTGCATAATTCGGTAATTCTCCCATAATTTTTTTCCATAAGAAACTAAAAAAATTCAAATTTGTTTAAGGTAAAAAAATGTCAAGTTTTCAGAACAAAATTTTTAAGTACCAAATTTTAATTATTAAAGCTGAAAAATAGTTCCGCACTAATAGCTATATAATGAATACTTAAGTAAATTAAACAACATTTTTAGAGTTCAAATATTTAGTAGATACTAAAAACACTGAAACAAATTATTTTAGTACTAAATTTTTCATAATAAAAATATTTCGACTAACTCCACTTAAAATACCTTAGATTTTAATAGAAGACATTATCTATCCTTCGATGCTATATTACTTACTTTAGCATTTAGAGGGAAAATGTTTAGTACCCTGCAAGACAGTCTTCTCCAGCTTTTTTATCCTTAAATATAAAGTATGTAGTGAGATGAAGCAATTACTATTTAAAATTCGGTACAAGATTTAATTGTGGTACTGTGCACTAAAAATAATTATTTATGAGGAACTGATTTTTTAGTATNTCCAGCTTTTTTATCCTTAAATATAAAGTATGTAGTGAGATGAAGCAATTGCTATTTAAAATTCGGTACAAGATTTAATTGTGGTACTGTGCACTAAAAATAATTATTTATGAGGAACTGATTTTTTAGTACAAAATATTATTTTTATCAGAATTTGTTTTAGAAAAAAATTTCATTTAATTTCCACGTGAAAATTTATTTACAAAAAAAAAATCTTATGAAAAAATTTATTTTAAAATTTATTTTTGAAAAAATAATTCATACAAAAATTTATTTCCGAAAATAATTCAAAATAAATACATACCGAAATTTCACATCGGAATTTTTTAGCAAATAAAAAATATATGTTAAATGTTCACGCCAATATTTATTCAGAAAAAATATATCACAATTTATTTTCGATAAAATCTCATATCAAATTTTATTCACAAAAGTTTCAAAACAAACTTTTCATGAGAAACAGAAATTTAATACTTAGACGCGAATATCAATTATTTAGGCTCAATTATTTTAATTTATTGTACCTGTTTATATTCTATTACTTATTTAATGTATTTAATACACTCTCAAGTACCTAGCATTGCATCTCCTTCAGCTCACTACTTTCCAGCATTATCTCTTAAACAGTTCAAGTCCCTCTTCTCACTGTTCACTTTTCATCTGATATCTTTTTAAGTGCGGCTGTTAATTGAATTTTTTACACTCCCTTCACTTTTCAGCGCTTTCTTATCTCTTTTGTGTGCATCAGCCTCTTGACTATTGTTTTTCTTAATACTCATTTTATGTTCGCTTTTAATTTCGCGTTGCATCTTTCAGGCGCTGTTGTTGTTGTTGTGTTGCTTTTTGCTTTTTAATCCGTTTGCATATTTTATTTGTTCTTTTACTGTACAGCTTTACTTTAATTTTATATACTAAAAATTTATGTAAGTATGTATGTTTATGTGCATGTAGTATTTTCCTTGGCAAATTCGTATGTAGCTTGATGCTCGAGTCTTTACTCTACTTTGTCGCGCTGTTTCATTTCATTTTTAATTTTCACGAATTTTTAAGGACGAACACTGCTGAGTTGTGGAGTATTTACATAGAGTGCAGCCAGTGGCTAAAGGCANATGTAGCTTGATGCTCGAGTCTTTACTCTACTTTGTCGCGCTGTTTCATTACATTTTTAATTTTCACGAATTTTTAAGGACGAATACTGCTGAGCTGTGGAGTATTTACATAGAGTGCCAGTCAGTGGCTAAATGCTGTAGCATATCTTTGGCATTGAAGCCTATACACATTCAGTTTTGATTGCAAGCTTGCGAGCATGAATTTAAAGGAATTTTAAGGTTTTCATGTGACGCAAATACCAAATTCATACACTCTACATTATAGCAAAATTTCGCGAGAAAAATTTAAGTAAACAGTTTTTGGTAGGCCAAAATTTTAAAATATTCTACAGAATCAATATCCGGAAAATTTTATGACGCATCCTTTAAGACTAAATTTTTAAAAGTAGAACGAAAAAATCCATTGAAAATGAGATTTCAAATAGTTCTCCTTCATACTCAACATTTATTTTTTTGTTTTATCGTTTGACCTTGTAACCGTCTAAGCGATTTTGGTCGAGCCAACTGGTCGGCGGTGGCGAAGATATCTGTAGAGGTTTTCACCTTTTTTTCTGCGTAGAAGCGTGGACGTATCTTGACTGCAACAAGATAGTGATCCTAGTCCTGTTTGGTTCTCTGATAGTACGAACGTCCAAAATACTGGAGCTTTCATTCAGTCTATGACGAGTTGGTTTTGTCCAAGCCCAACTAACGGGAGACCCAGGAAGCGTGCAACTTCGATTGGGTTTATCCATAGGAACATAGGTGTTAGTTGAGTGGTTTTTAATGGGCATACGAAGAGATGTCTCGAGTCGTGAGGCGTCTCTCCACATGTCACATGTCGGGCATCCTTTGGTCACATCTGCATATAATATGCTCAGGTACTGGTGTAGCGTGCTGCAGTAGCCAGAGCGAAGTTGGACTATTGGGGTGCGAGTCTCCCGAGGCAAACGAAGCTCTGTCTCGCCCACGTCAGGTGGTTGTATTTCCAAAACGGAATTCACAGGTCGAGACCGACTTCCTGTCGGTATGCTCTCGATCCAGAGATCGTTTTATGAACCTGTAAAAGTTACTGACGCATGTCGACCACTCAGATAATTCGGGAACCGCCGTTTGAGATCCCTGTGGGAAAGAGCAAGCCTCAATGTCTTCTAGTAGCGTAGAGTGTCTGACGACGTCAAACGCCTTTGACAGGTCTAGCGCTACAAGGACTTTTCTCTCACATGGGCAGGTTATCTGAGTATTCATGGCATTAAGTGCTGTTGTTGTGCTGTGCACTTTACGGATCACATGATGATGCTTCGCTGGTGTCAGGTGGTTCATATAGTGCGGAAGTAGCAAGTCCTCAAGCGTTTTCGTTACCGGGAAAAGAACTGTTATCGGACGATAAGATCCTTCTGTCTTGCCACTTTCTCCGGTTTAAGAAGTAGGACCACTCTGCCCATTTTCTAGTGGTCAGGAATAATCAGACTGGCCATAGACAGGTTGATAACCTTGGTGAGGTAATCTACTCCCACAGGACCCAATTTTTTCATCAGCATGTCTATTCCGTCTGGTGCTATGGCTTTGGAGGATTACGCCTTCCTGAACCTCACCGCTGGTGAAAGCAAGAGGCGTATTGGGTGTTGGCAGTTAGTGTAGCCTTCTGGTCACTCGACGTTTGGCTTTATTCTCCTGAGGATGCAGCGTGAACTGTCAGCTTAAATAGGTCGCACATCGGTCTGGGTCCGATGAAGTACGGTCCCCGAAAGAGATTTCCATTCTGTCGCCGCGCTTCCTCGGGTTGGACATTGACCTCACGGTTGACGAAAGCTTACTCACCTTCCCACTGCCCTTCCCACTTCTTCTGCATTAGTTTCGAACCTCAGTGTTAATATCCCCAATGTGAACAGCCCCTTCGGCAAGAAAGTTCGAGGAAGCAAAGTCAGTAGGTTTGCCGATCGAGATGACTACGGGCAGGTGGTCCGATGATAGCATCATCATAGCTCGCCGCTTTATGCTGTTTATCAGATCAGCACTTAAAATTGTTAAGCCAGGCTTTCACCTCTGAGTACCCCACGTATTTCAGGGTGAAATCTTGTCGGACAACTGGTGACAGGGGGTTACGTTAAAAGTTAAATATTTCGAGCTCGATATCACCTGACTTGATAGGAGTTCCTTGACATTCTAGGATGCTATCCTTTGTGGTGTCCCGAAAGTGTTTAATTCGGAACCCACTGGTGCTAGCAGAGTAAGAGGGAAGCCTTCTCTGCCATGGAAAGACCAGGTGGAGGAGGACTTGGCTTCACTTCTCATTTTGTGTTCAAACCCAAAGCATCCAGAAAAAATTATCGCCTGCTTACCACAAACTAGTCTACTCACTGGCAATAGCTACACATAGTACATGCACAGATGTATGTATAGTATTAGAGTGCATAACTCTCAATACAAAAAAGTCGTCACGGTTTTTCCATCGGAACCAAATAATTTATTTCATTTTAAGACTATTGGCAAAATATTTTCGAAAAATATTAAGATTTACTTGAGCTGGAGCGATTTGAAAATTCCGCAAAAATCTCTTTATTTTAATGCCGTTGATAAAATGTTCAACCATTTTTATGCAGACCTTTTAAGCTTAAAATCTTCTATAATCTGAAGTGATTATTTTTTTAATATTTTTAAAAACAAATTTTATTTAAAACAAAACTCAATTTTTGGAGGTCTTTTCAAATCAGCGCTGCTCACAAAAATCTTAATATTTTTCCTAAATAAATTTTATAATTCCGATGGAAAAACCACGACTTTTTTTAGTGAGGCACCCTAATACATGCGGGTATCTACACTTGTACTTAAGCCGCACTTCCACCATCCATTATGAACTGCATTTGTCGGTCTTTGTAAGAGATTATTGTGACAACAAATGGTTACATATGGGTTAACATAAGCTTTCTAGTTTTCTACTTTGCAATTTCAGTTTTATTATTTTTTTTTTTTCTTGTCTGACTACATTGTGGTAGCGCTAGAAACATAGCGAACATTCGGAAAGTTGGAAGCCATTTGTATTAGATGGTTTTATGCCTAGCAATGTATGCATGTATGTATATACATAAATAAGTACACGCTCATCTCGGCATATATATGTATATGGATTTACTTTAGTATTTACATTTACACGTTTCTGCCATTTTACAATGGCATTGAAAAGGTCAAAAAGCGTATGTTTAAGCTGTATAAATGAGTTGTCTGCGCAATGTTTTTTGTTGTGAATGTTTTTTTTTTTTTTAATTTTTCCACATTCGTCTATCTCTTTCGCTCTAACAAACACTCTCCAGCTCGCTATTTTTCTAACACTTGTCCGACTGTGTCAATGAGCAACGGGGTCAAATGTTTAAATTAAACTTCATATAAACATACATACATCTACATACGCACTTGCAAATGTATGTGTAGTTATATGCATGTAAGCGATACTTAGATGTGGCTGCGTAAAAAATTTAACTCGTTCATACTTTTGAGCAAAAAATCCAATTGTAAATTGTGCCTGCATTTTTAAATAATTGCCCGCAAAATGGCTGCTTTAAAATTTGAAATTTTTTAAGTTTTTAAGGTCGTTTAGGTGTTTAAGTAAGCCATATAATATTCAATTGAAGCGAGCGAACTAGTTTTTTACTCAATTTTCTGGCGTATAAATGCTCCATAATCCAATTTATTTTTAAATTTTAATATTAATATTATGATGGAAATAAGTAAAATATGTACATACATACCATAGATGGCATTCCTAATAAAAAATTTACGTACCTGAAAAAAAGAAAAAGTAAATACGTTAGTTCAGTGTGGAATTATTTTTAAAATATATTAAAAATTATTAAAATCAAGTTTTTAGAAAAAAATACTACAAACAAATTTAGCGGTTCAACACAATTTGCGGTAGTTTTTATCTTGAAAAAGGGACCATCTCATCATCTACTAAATTTGTCGATGCCGATTTCAAAATTCTAGGTTTTGTGCCAAAATGGTTGAAGTCACGAAAAATTGAAAAATGGCCACTTGTTTAAATTACAAGGAAGGAATTCGGACGTAGGTTTTTTTTAGAAGAAAAAAATATATATAAAAAACAACAATAGTTTATGAATGCTTTAAATTATAGCTGATATTTCTTGCGAAGATCATCACATCTCCTCATCAGACTTCTGCATCACGGTCACTGGTATTCCACAATAATTTTTCATATAAGAAAAAACGGCCTCAAGCTCAATAAAAAAAAATTGTTTAATATGATTTAATACACCAAAAAATAACAAAAAACCATATAATTTTGTATAGCACGTCCTTTAACTTCAGCACGGCAAAAGTAAAAGATTTTTTGCACATTTTTTCATTTGTATTGTATTTTACAAAAAAAAAAACAAATCATGCAATTAACGACTAAAATAGATTTATAAATAACAAGTTATTAATGGTCAAATGAATTTTTTTGTAGGAAATATGAGCAGGAAAGAATGTTACCTCATACGCCATGCAAACTTAAAATGAAAATATCTTAGTAAAATTATCTGATCTGGAGCAACGCAATACATATCAGTAATCTAAGACCTTAAATTAAAGTTACGTGTCCCGGCGTTTTTTGTAATTGCTCTGATTTCCTAGAATGTATATTTGTTTTCTCAAGAATATTACCATTTAGCAAAGGTCAAATCTACTTAAGAACTCTTTCTTTAACTTTTTACACCTAATCAAATTGTAGCAGAATTTTAGGCATGGCCAAGTACACATTCATATGTACGAGTATGCACATTAGATCGTACCGCCTTACTGCACCATACACCGTAGTATTTTTTCAAGTCAGTTTCGAAAAAGATGGTTTTTGGCCGAACTTAGAGGTACGGCTTTACATTTGTTTTGGTGACAACTACATTCAGCAATAGTTTTTTTTTTTTAAATATCTCTACCGTAATTATCCAAATACATCATTTGCATAAATTTAGTGGTTTTTGGCGAAAACTCATTTAATGACATTAGGGTGGTACGTTAGGGAGGTAAGAATTGAGATCTGGCAAATTAGTACTGGAATGGTGTACTTCAGGCCAATGACCAATTGAACAAAAAAATAATGTTTCCTCTCAACAAGAACATCGATCCGACTATAAATGCCGAAGATATGACGAAAATTGCAGAAACATTAAGAAAACAAACGAAATTTGTTTTGTGTAAATACTTCAGATTTTTTTTGGTACGGTCTAATACCCCACGTCTATACCTGCTATAGGCACACGCGTACGAACTATCAGTTGCCTCGCATACGAAAATTTATTGTAGAGAAATTCTTGTACGTGGGTATTTCATTGCATACCATTTCAGTGTGTTATTGTTAATGTTTTATAAATGTTGCGTAAATTTTCTTGATCTAAATTCACTAACAATATTTAGTCAAAAAAGAAAAATATTAAGGACCTCTTTTCTTCGATGTGGCGGTAAAGCAAGCGGTCTGTCAAACGGTTATATGTACCTCCAAATCCTTGCAGAAGTATGTAGGCTGCACAGCAATGAAATTTTAGTAAACTTTGCTAAACAAAAATTGTTGTTATTATATGTTTGTTTAGTATTAATCAAGCTGTCCAAATAATGATTTAGACTCTACAATCTGTACATTTATGATGCCATCACGTTCCTATAGAAATCCATAAATGAGACTAATCGCCTAAAAGTATGCTAATTAATTTAGCGCTTGTCCAAGCTGACTATCCGCTTGTTTTTTTTTTGTGCAGAAGCCGGGGCATTAAAAGCTTTTCAGAAACTTAGATCAAAACATACCTTTTTGTGGTCTATCCAAAATCTGGCACTACATGCCGCAGTACGCCTGCAAATATGCAACACTTTTTCTCTGAACGACTACACGCAACGCCTATTTATGCACTTATGGTGTTAACGTTGAATTGAATTGAATTTCCGTAATTGAAGGCATGTACGCATGCTTCCTGCTTCCGGCTTAAAAGGATGCGTGACTGGAGGCAAAAATCTTTTTTAAAAAAATGGAGAACAGCAACTCGTGGTGGATGAGGGGGGGGTAAGCGGAAAGTGTAAAAAAGCGATGGAGGTAAAAGGCTAGGCGAGAAACGTATAGTAAATCAAACGAAGCGAAAAAAAACAAAAAAAATGAAAATGGTGAAAACTGAATTTGCTAGCGGCAAAAAATGTGCACTACACTGCAGCGAATGCAGTGTTGGAGAAAAGCTGCAGCAAAAAGAGAAATAATATGTTTATAAAAAATGCAGTGCCACCGCTGTATATGAATGCGCATACGAGTACATAAACGTACACACATTTTAGGTGAGTGAAGTGAACCTTGTTCAGCTACCAATGCGTCGACACTGCGTCAATGCGCAAATACTTCAGTTTCGTACTTAAACTTGTGCGCTGGCTGAACAAAAAATTTTTGCTTAGGCAGGCCTAGCTCGAGCGTTTATATGCACATTTTTACGCTCTTGTAGTAACCACTGCAATGTTTGCTGTGCAAGAACAAAAAAGTGGAGGGACAGTTTTAAACAAAAAAACGAAAATAAAAAAAATCGCACATATGCGTGCGTCCGACCGAAAGTACCACTCAAGGATAAAAATAAATGCGGTTTAAAAAAGTGTAAGTCTAGGTAGGGAAAAGCAGAACAGTAAAAAAAATAATAATAAACCTGGTCTGTTAAGACTGCATTGTTAATTGCTGAGTGGAGCTAAAAGCGAATCGCAGGGTATGTTGTTTGTTACAGTGAGCGTTGGAACAAAAACAAAATTATATGACAGCTGCCTCTTCATAACATGACGACCTAGAAATAGTAAATATGCAGCAGACAGCAGCAGTTATAAATATTGTGCTGTTAGCAAGAAAAAAAGTCACCCCACTGTGCAGTTCGCATTCATCATACGCCATGGTGCACTGCCATGATAGAAGGTTTTTTTTTAACTTTCATCTACTTTAATGAGTAATGTTGAGGTATGTATGTATGTGGCTAAGGTGTGCAGTTTAGACGCATAGGGGTTTGAGGTCTAGTTTTAGAAATATAAATCAATGAATTGCTATAATGCTTTAAAATTAGGTTTACTAAGATTTTAGTAATTTTAATACAAAATTTTTAATTGAAAATCTTACGAGATAAAATTTAGAATTTCGACAACCCTCCTTTTCATACGAAAATTATTATTTTTTGAAATACTATTAATACATACTATCAAAAGAAATTCTACCAAAAGCGAAAAGAGCGACTTAAAAATTATTTTAATAAGGCAAAGTTGGAAAATTTTCGAACAAAGAAAGATGTTTTTGGGAAAAACGATTTTACAAACTCGTACATACGTGTAAAAATTATACAGTTTTTTTTATAAAACTTAGTTCCTATGCAAAAGATTAAAGAAAATGTTGATGGCCCATTTGTAAAAAATACATTTAAAAATTAATCCCAGTAAACTCAATGAAGAAGTCTGATGAGGAGATCAGGTTATCTCCGAAATAGCAGCAAAATCTATACCATACGAAAAGTATTGTTTTTTTCCACAAACATTTTTATTAAAAATTCAGGCCATTTAAACAATGAAATTTTTGAATATTTGATGAGAAACAGTGGTGATTTCCGAAAGAGCTATCCCTTCCATCATTTTTTCAAATTATTGTTGCTTTTCCACAATAAGTTTTTTATTAAAAACCTAAAAAAAATTGTGACATTCATTTTTCAAATCTTTTTACTCCAAGACTTTAGAAAAATTAAAAACTTACGAAATTGTTCGGTTTTTTTTAATTCCAACACTCAAGGTATTTCATTTAATGAAGGAAAAATTTTACTTTAAAAAATTAAAAAAAAAAACACCGTTAAATTTTTATTTTCCCGCATAAAAAACTTGACTACGTTACTGTAAAAGCTTTTAAAACTTTTTTTGGACTTCTTCCTAAAAATTTATAAAAAACATTTTAAAGAATCTTTGGGAAAATATATTTTTTTATTTACTGCAATTTTTTTTTAATAAAAATTAAACAGAAACAATAAAATATGTTTTAAAATAGTATATTATTGTTTTGAATTAATCAATTACTTTTCACAATGAATGTACAGGTGTTCGTAAAAATGGAATTTTTTTCGAAACTCAAATTTATGCTCAATTTTGATAATTTTAATACCCAAATTTAATTTAGAATTTTGTTGCCAATAAATTTCTTATATATTTAAATCTATTGCAAAACAAAAGACTGCTTAAAGGCTTTTTTACTTGTTACTTAAATTTGTATGGAATTGGAATTATTCACAATTTTTAGTACCGAAATATACTACAGATTTAAAAAAAAAAAATCTTTATGTGGTAAACGCTAAAACTAACTTAGGGCTCTGGAAAATATGCTCTCCCAAAATTAAAATTGTTTTCCTTTAATCTTCAGTATCTAAATTATTTAAAAAAATTCTAAAATGTTTAAAATTTTTTTTTCATTTTAAGTTCTAGCAAATATTTTCTATTAAAATTCGGATTGGTTGTTTTTCAAATTTTATTTCTTACAAAAATGTTTTATTAAAAAATTGTTTTCTGCGATGTTTTAAAAGTACGTTTTTATCGACATATTTTTTGTAATTTTTTTTTTTGCAACTTATATATTATAAATTTTTTTTGAAATCGGGACATACTTGGCAGTAAAAAGCTGGTATACAAAATCAAGATCCTGAGTTATAAAACTTCTTCGTATTGAATATTTGAATAGAAAAAATTAACAATTAATTAAGCTTACCGGCGCATTTTGTACAAAAAAGAATAATTTACACAGAACCCGAATTATGAAAAGCTATAACTATGTTTGATAACTTGGTAACTTAGCTATATTTTAAATTCTTAACTTAAGCAAGAAGATGATGATTGCCTTTTTCCTAAAGAAATGTGATAGTTTTTATAAAAGTTGCAAACCTTAATTTCAAATAAAAAATTACAAATTTACTAAACGATTGTCTGGAGTTGGAGAATCACCTGCTTTAACTAAAACGGTTCCAATCCATTACATAATCACACAGATCCCTGATGCCAACATTTCCACACGAAATTTTCAATATTTATTGGATTAAGTAAGTAATATAAATATGTACTCGAGCGCATATTTTTGGCATCTAAAAGTATTTTTTTTTTATACAAGCAATGGATTGCGTCTCTTTCCAGCCCACCGGTTGGTTGAAATAACAAACAAATCGTTCGTATCTCAGGCACGTGCTTCATTTTATTTGACTTTTTTTTTGCGATTTTCTATTCTTTTTTATACGCACCCTTAATATCTAAATACAATATTTTGCTAAAACTGCTACCCACAATAAAAAAAAATAAGAAAACAAACAAAAAGCCAAAAAAATGTTGACGATTTTTATGTTCTGCTTCAATTGGGCTTTCAACTTTGATTTCTCTTGAGAATTCTTCGCATACAAATTCGGAGCACAAACGGTATTTCATGAATTCACTGCCGCGGCTGCTATCAAATCACTTTTAGTTGTGTTGTTTCTAGTATTGTTGTTGTTGTTATGGCTGACACATTGTGTCTGGTGTTTTGCATGTCATTTAGTAGATATTTGGCTGTTTGTGGCGCACGTTTTCGGTTCATTTGCTTGCGCTCGCGCCAGAAACGGATACACGCCCGCGGCAGGAATTGTCATTATGACGCTGATTTTTGAGCGGCATCCTCCACTTCACAATGCTGGCGTTGCTTATGACATCCGCACACACACACGCGCTTTCATGCATACAAACAGACTTATCATTTCACGTTCCTCATGGTCAAAGTGCTTTGCTTTTGATGGTTTCAATGTTAGTGGCGTTGCTGATGGTGTGGAATATGAAAGGCGGAAAGTAGTTCGATAGAGCTGAAGGGGTGAGTTGTGAAAGAAAGAAGAACTTGAGTTGTGAGAATCTTTTCCGACATAGATATAATTAGGGCTTACAAATTGACATCTAAATTCATGAAAAATGAAGAAGACTTTAAATGCTAAATATATAAGTCAGTTTTTAAGCTTTTTAAAGCTGCTTTGTTTTTATGAATAAGTCTAAAATGTTACAAAATTATTTTAGAATAAGTAAAAAATTAAAAAAGGAGTACTAAAAAATTTAGTACAAAAAATATAGCTTCAAAGTTTTTACTGAAAGGTCTTTTTTGGTAGTACTACAAATTTAGTACAGAAATTGTGTTAAACATTATGTACTAAAATAGTACTAAATAATTTTGATCGCGAAAGTAAATGAAATATATTTATTTTTATGAATAAGACTACAGCTACAAAATTTTGCGTAAAAAATTATTTTAGAATAAGTAAAAATATAGCGTAAAATTTTGTACTGCAAAACAGTTTTTAGTGCTAAAGTCGTAGTACTAAAAAGTAAAATGTCACTTCAAAAACTATCTTACGAAACTTAGCACATACACTTACATGTACTAAAAACTTAATACCGGAAATTTTTGTCATTTAAGCTTATTGGCAAATTTTATTACATCAGAGTACTATTAGTAAATAGCTGGTTCTTAAATATGAGTGCTCTTAGCTGTTCATGTAAGGAAAAATTAGTATTAAAAATTTTGTTAAAAAAAAAGATTATAAAAACATTTGTAAAGTTGATTATAAAAATTTTATAAAATAAATTAAACAAATTTAGGCTTATGTTTACATAATTCATAAATAATTTTTTTTTATTAACTTACTACAAAAATTGTCCACAAAAGAATTGTGCAGGAGGAAGTTTAAAATTAGTGCCTGAAATTAGTACTAAAAATTACAACCGAAGCTGGTATCGAAATTTTGTAAATTTTTCGTTATAAGAAATGTTTAGTACTAAAAAACAGTGTTAGAGACTTATCACCTAATGCGAGCACAAAGATTTTTTAAATGGGTGCACCAAAAAATGGGCACTACTAGTGGAGCAAATAATTGAAACGAAAAAATAATTTAAAAAATTTACTAAAATTTGGACCAAAAAAAAAATGGTACTAAGAAGTTATACTTTCAAAGTAAAGTACTAAGTATTCCTAAAAAAATAGTTCCTATCAAATACAAATTCCCAAAATCTTCAAGTGTACTGTTGCTAAGTTAAGTCAACTTATTTTTGAATACAATGAAAAGTAAATCGTAAATGTTGAATACTTTCGAGATAAAAGTTCTCATAAAATATCTTAAATAAAAGCGTTCTAGTCAGATTTTGCGGCTGCAATATGAAGTGGTTAAAAATAGCCATTACTCAAACTTCCTTAAAATTTTTGATTGAATACTTTTATTCAATACCAAAACTCCTTAACAAATGAGCTTATTTATAGCTTTTCAAAATTTCTCTAACAAAATTTTACCAGCACACTGCTTACATGCATTTGCACCTTGCAACTATATTTCAAAATGTAGAAAAACATTTACGCACCCATCACTCTCATTCAATCTCTCGTCCAATGCTCAAACTGCCTATTGGTCACGGCCACACTAACTACACCAACACCTGAAATGCAACATATATTTGGACGCGCGTAGCGCTTGGAAATTTGAGACACGTGAAAGCATTTTAAAATTTTAATATTTCAAATCCTCAAAGCGCGATGGCATGACAGTTGCAAACGAAAAAGAAAAAAAAACGGCACAAGCACAGTAAGCAAGCAAGCAAAGACGTCGTCGCCCTACATAAATACAAACATACATACGTACGCAAATATATAAAGCTACAAGGACGCAGAAATATGAAGATTGAGTGAGGAAGAAAGTCGGTCAGTTGGTAATGAGCCACGCTGAAATTTTGCTAACATTTCAAAGTGAACGCTGGCGGCGGCAAACGGGGCGTATACGTAACTGAAATACATTCTGTGCCTTACTGCTTCCACTTAGTGATTACTTATGTAGGTAAGACATATGACGACAATTCGCGGCTGCTAAAATGGTATAAGTCTGTCTGTGGAGGGGTAGACACGTTCTTGTTCGAAGACGCGCCTTGGCGTGGATGTAGATATTCGCTTTTTGATGGTGCGGGTTGAAAAGTAATATACATACTCCATTTTTGCCATTGTTGACATTGTAATTTTACCTAATTGCCAAGGTTGCAAACGAGACGCAACAAAAGCGAATGTGCGTAGGTTAATTGGATAATGAGAAGTGTAAATGTGTGCACTCATATGTATCTACATACATATTTATGTAGATATGTGCTCGTTTGATATCACCGTGCGTCAAAAATAAAAAAGTTTCAAAATACACGAAATAATCGGTATACTATGGCAAAATATAGTAGAACTGGGCTTTTAAGTTTTTACTCTGATGTCAGGATTTTTTTTCAAAGCACTTTGAAGTTTTAAAGAAATGCTTAACTTAAAAAAATTATTTAAGAAAATCAGCGCAATGAAGAAATACAATATGGGTACCAAATGAGAGAGAAAATTCTGTAGAATTTAAAAACAACAAACATTTTTGGTTTACAAGGACGAATAGGTATTCAAAATGCGGTTTTAATAAATTTTATCTTTGTAAGTTAATAAAGTTTGCAGGACGAAAAAATATTCCGAATTTTCAAGGATATTTAAGCAGCACAAAATTTATAAATGACATTTTCCATACGTCCAAAAAAATTTAATCTGTCATACTTCTACAGAATTTTTTTTAATATATTACCCTTATTGTTATCCTACATTGCACCGAATTTTTAAATATATATTTTTTTTAATAATCAAATTTTTTAAATTTCAAAGTCCTTAAAAAATCCTGACGTCAGAGAGAAAAACTAACTACGCAGTTTTACTATAATTTACCCAAAGTTTCGCGAATATATTATTTTTTTTGTGTGTAAAATTTGCTGTCGCACGGTGTGTTACCTATGAATAAATTTATAAAAATTAAGCAAATAAAATTTTGATTTAAAAATTGTTGTAGCACTAACACTTTTGGAAGTGAAACTTCGTTAAAAATCGTAGAAATATTTAATATGTATAATATAGTAAACATTTAGTACGCTTCCACTAAATAAATAAAGGAAAGTAAAAAATTAGAAAACGAAATAGCGTATAAAAATGCGTACTAAAAATAAAATTAATAAAAGAAACAAATTATACTAAAATATTTGTACAAATTTTAAATAAACTACTAAAAATTTTGCATTTAGATTCAAATAAACATGCTAGTAGCATAAGTGAATACTAAAAATTTTATACAAAGCTTTAATGAAAGTTTGAAAAAATTGTGTACTAAAAATTTATTAAAAATAAAATAGCATTATAAAAATTTAGTACTAAAATTTTAATAACATTTTTTAATAAATTACTAAAAATGTTATATTTAGATTTACATAAACATGTTTATAGCATTGGTGAGCACGAAACAATTTAATATACAAATTTTAATAAAGATTTAAAAAATTTATGTACTATAAATTTTGTACTACAAATAATTGTCAAAAAACTTTAATCAAATTTTCTACCAATACCCGCATTACGTAAATTTTGCATTAACAATTTGAACTATAAGCTAGTACTAAAACTTTAAAGTAGAACTGAAAAAATGTTTGAGAGACTTCACTTTACTAATTAAGTACTTAAACTTTTATAAAACAAAATATTGTATGCACTCAAAATTTAGAATTAAACATTACTACTAAGCAATTTAATAAATACCTGATTTAATTTTAGAACCATATCTTGCAAAATGTAAATTTTGTTTTCAAAATGTTATACTAAAATTAAAAACATGTCGAAAATTAGAAAACATTAAAGGAATCTAAAAAGTGCTATTCATTATTGTTATTGTTGTAATTAAAATTGTTACTAGGCCACAAATAACATAAACATCAACATAGTGCTAAAAGTTTAGGTAAACAAAATCGATAAGAGCTCAATAATAAATACTAAATTTATTAGCTTGTTATATAAAATTAATTATTACTTCGTGGACCGTGCCGTAATATATTTAGAGAAAAATAAATGAGTATTTATTTTGAAATGCAGTTCAGAAAGGAATTACTACAGAAAGTAGCACTAAAACCCTATGACTATGATTTTTAGATCAAAATTTTTGCTACTACTTTTTGGGACAGAATAAAATTGAGTACTAAATTTACACAAAATCCTACATTTTATAGTAAATTTTTACAAAATTCATAAAAAAAAATTTATACCAAAATCTTGTTTTCATAAAAAAATTCCAGTAAAAAATTATTATTATTATTATTATTAAAAAATTATAATGTTTAGTACAAGATATTGGCTATTACTTTTAGTACATATGTACGAATTAATTACCAAATTTTGTATAAAAACAAATTTTTCAGTAAAGAATTTCCGAAAAACAGCTGTTAGCTTAAGAAAAAAAATTTAAGCAAGCGTATTCAGTACAAAATTTGTAAGGTAAGAATTTGGTACTACATATTTAATTTACGACTCAAATCTTACAACCAAATCCTTTAGATGTTCACTTCACCCGTTACCATTTGTAGAAGAGTAGAAATTGTACGACAAAATTCTCGTTTATAATTTTTAGTACTAAATTGAAGTACTAAATTCACCTTAGAAATAAAAATATGTAAAAAAAATCAGACCAAAATGTATACAGATGTTTAACTTTTAAGTGTAAAAAAGCTTAGAAGTACGTAGTCCTTAAAAGTAATAGTCCTCAATATGAGCTATGGTTCAGTACTAAATATGGTACTCAAGGCATACTTTATAGTTCCGGATACATATACATATATGCATATTTAGTACTTGCCATTACATTTTTAAGTACAACATTTAGATGTTTAGTTTTTCTTTTTTAATAGAAAAATTTATTTTGTTTTTGTTGTTAATGGCCTTTATTGTTGAATAAAAAAATTTTATTGTTGAATAAAAAAATGTATGTAATAACAAAATTTTGGAGCAAACAAAAAATTTTCTGAGAAGCAAATATGTGTGACACAAAAATTGTCCGGGACAAAATAATTTTTAATTTTCCGTTTTTATTAAACAAATTTTTTGGAACAGACAAAATTTTTGGAAATAAACATTATAAATTTTCCTTCTTTATTTAACAAATTGTTTGGAACAGTCAAAATTTATGGTACAAAAAAATGGGAACGAAAAATTGAAATTTTGAACTAAAAAATGGTACTACGCTTTTAAAAAAAATTAATAATTCTAAAAGTTGTGTGCTCAAAAATGGTACTACGTTTAATAAAAAAACTAAAACAAAGAACTAATTCGACTGAAAATTACAAAAAAAAAAATAACTACAATTTTAAGTTTTCAACTTATGTAAACTCTCTAAAAATCCCAAAAAGGCCTAAAATTTCGACTTAATATTTATTTGTTTATACATACACATATATCTTTAAATTATTTACAACATTTTACTCATCCAAATATTGTCAGAAATATTTTATGTTGAAAAAGATTATTCAAAAAACCCAAATTTTTATGCCATCAATCAATTTTAAATGCTGGTATATTTCCAATGAAAAAGCGGGCATATATGTACATACCTACGCTTTCCATCCTAATCCTCTGAAAGCGCACCCTTCAATGGCCAATTTTACTCCTCGCATGTGAGCTTTAATCCCACACGGACCGTCCTTGTGCACGCAGCTTGTACAAACGCATTTGGGCTCATTGAAAATCCATTTGCTTAACCTTTTCGAGGTAACCACCTTGAACCGACATACCCGTTTGTGCAACTCGCAGCCGCAGCGCTTCCTCTTCCTCCTCTATCGCTATCTACCCACTGACTCTATCACTCAAAACACACACACACACACGCACACCACACACACCCATTCACTTAAGTTTCACTTAAATATTTTCATGTTGCTTGCTTGTGTACTCTACTCCTCGTAGTTGCTTGCTCGCCTACTTGTAACCAAACATGCATGCCTGGCCGAACTGTCGGACCATTGGTATGTACTAGTATGTATGTGGGTGAACGCCAAAAATGCCACTTTGATTTATTTGCTTCGATCCTTTTTTTCTTTAATTTTTTTCGGTTTTTGTGCTTTGCCGCTTTGGGCTGTCAAAGGTATACAGTGGTAAAGAAAAAGCAATGAACATGGCGCTTAGTGGTTGGTATGTAGAGACACACAGTCGAAAAATGTGCTTCCGCTCATACGTGGTAGATATGTATGTGTGTACGTGCCTTACTGCTGCACAAATTTGTTTTAATGCTTTTATTGAAACGTTTGCACATTTAACATTTTTTGCGGTTTCCCATCGTTTGGTTTACCCGATTCGTTATTTTTTTTTTTAACCACACACACTTTTTCACATATGAACGTGCATACATGAAGATACCTATGTATGTACAAATAAACACACATATTTGTGTATGGAAGCGCATACTTTCCTCCAAGTTTTCTTTTTTCGGCTTTGAGTTAAAAAAAAATTTATAGCAGCACTTTAGATTTTATTGGTGTTTGTGGTTGGTTATTAAATAGAAAATATTGAAAGCGTATGGAGTAAAAATTGAAAATAAGTTTTTTGGCAGTTTAATAATTCCATTAATATTGTTATGTTTTTTTTTGTGGTTTAAAGTCTGCGGCTGAGTAAAATGTGGCGCGGATTTTTTTTTTTTAATTTTTAAATATTCGTTTTTGTGCTTTTGTAAAAAATTTGATTTCCTCACGATCGGTGCTTATATTTGAACTCCGTTGCGGGACCATCTGCGGGAGAGAAAAAAAGGTAGTCTAAATGCGTTGTTTGTTTTGCCATGGTCGAGGAGGAAGTATGGCAGTCTGACATAATAATAAGGTAAGGTATATTGATAACTTTTGGCGATTTTATTTTAATTAATGATAATTATTTTTTTTATAAAATCATAGTTTATTCTTTAATAAAATACCCGTATGAGTTCAAAGTTTCAAACTTTGTGTAATATTTAAAAATACTCAAGTTTTTAAGGAAAGATTTTTAGTTTCAGGCTTGTAGGTCATTCAGTGTAAAAACGTGCAAGCTTAAAGTTGGCTGGGACTTACCGTTGATTTTTGGCTTTTTTTTTTGTTGTTGTTGGTGATGTTGTTCATTTTGCTCGATGAAAAAAAAAAATATTCGAGCATACTACGTATGGATGAAAACCAGTGACACCGTCAATAATAAAAAATTTCAAAAATCAACGCTAACTCCTAACTGCATCAAACTTGTACCTTCTTGAACCATAATTGAATGGGCTACACAAAATCTTTCGAAAAATCGTTTTTTTAATATTGCACAAAGTTTAAGACTCGATATATATGGTTTTGTTTACAGAATAAACTATATTTTTGAAAAAAAAATATTAAAATTAATTTAAAAAAAGAAAAATGAACCGTCCAAAATTATCAATATGAACGAGGATAATGAATCAAAGGCTTAATTTTTGGCAGCGTTCACCTTATAAATACTTGCAGTGTGCCTATTCAAGTGAAGCGGGGTGTAAATCTGTGTGTTAATTAGCTTCCACTCACTAAATAAATAATTAAAAATAATTTGGCACAAAAATATAAATTTATATACACACGTACCAACGTGTGGTTGCGTTTAGCTTTACTAATTCATTCATAGCCGCGGGTGGTCTGCCGTAAATTTAATTATCATTATAAAAGAAAAGATCGATATAAATTGTGAAACAAATACAAAAGTAGCACTTACATATATATTATTAATGCTGATATACCTACTTAAATTAGCTGAGAAAAATGTATAAACAAATATATGTTCGTACATCAATCATAGATGAAGAGAAATAACTTAAATCCACAAATAAAAATCGTACTCGGTAAACCCGCTGAGTAATTTAAGTTTGAATGGTGGCGATATTCTTAGCACCCAAGTAGCAACTAAATCAATAATAAATATTAATAAAATTATGTATACTCTGGAGACTTATATGAGCCAGATTTTGCAACAGTGTATTTCTCTTTTTAATTTCGTTTGATTTTTAAAAACATATTTTTTTATTTATTTTTTATTTTTTATTTTTATCTTAAAATTTCCTATAATTTTTGGATTTTATTGTTTTAAAATTAAACATATTTTTTTTTGGTTTTGTTTAATTTGTAGAAACTGGTTTTACTTTCTTAATTGTTTTTCTTTTTCCGATTTTGTTTTTAAATTTCATTGTCTTTTAATTCTTAGACTGCATTGTTTACATATGTCCAAATTATAAGAAATTGTGGGCAATCTTCTCTTACATTCCTCGGTAAGAAGTGATAGAACCGGAGAAAAGGAGAATCCCTGAACTGTCGCCTAAACTTTTACCTGGCTACATGAGAAAATGTTCATCTGAATTCTCACGGAATTATGGTGTTTTAAATACCTTACCGCCTCAATAATTGCAAGAGTTTCCATCTGAAAAACGCTTGCATGAACTAATAGACTTGTTAAGGTCAAAGTCAAGAATTTCGAAAGCAAGGTCAAAACTGGAATAATGTGCTACATCTTTACTTTATATCATAGAACACATATGCCTACATCCAAATGTATGGGTTTTAAAGCTTTTGCTCATTTGCTTCAATGATGATTCCTTTATTTAAAATTTTCTCATAAAACAATCTCTCACAATTACTCATCTGAATTTACTAATAAAAATTCGACTCAATACCGATACTTCCTGCAATCAAATGTGATTAATCAAAGTTTATTTATCTCATTTTTTTAAGTATTTCAAAATATTTTCCAGCGCTTTTTATGAAAACCTTTTCAATAGCATTTCAATAAATAAAGAAATTTCTTACGAACGTAGTTGTGGAATTTTAAAAGCCTTGCAATAATAAAAAGTAATGTTTTTCAAGCAATATTGATGATCTTTCTTTGAAACGCGGCAATTTGTTTATTTAACAATAATACAAAATGCCGGCGCAACTACACGGCGTATGAGCAACATACGAATTTTATTTATTTATTCACCATAAATGAATTGATTTGATGAGTAGCGCTATTTATTGTAGCGAATGACAGGCAAGCTGTGGGAGAAAGACGGAGAAAAAAAAATTTTGAGACGCAAAAGTAGGTGGGGAGTATTTTTATTTAAGAGTATTTTCTGCACAAAGGGTCACCTTGACCTTTTTGAGGATTTTGTTTTTAAATTTACTTGTAAGTAAAAGTCGTTGGGGATTATTTTCTTCAAATAAGTGCGTGATCTAAAGTATTTAGGTCTCAAAAAACCATATCGAGACTATCGTTGATTACTCTCTGCTGTCTGAGTACAGCGGTCATGCCAATTTTATCAAAAAAAAGGCCAGAAAAAGTACTTTCAGTCGAACTTCGTCACCCTTTAGCTCTAAATATTTTTCAAATTTCCACCAAAATAGCATTTATTTAATTTCAATTTTAAAATTCATCGAAAAAGGTGTGGATAACGCAAACAAAAAAAAAACAAAATCGTTATCGGAAATTAAACCGCTAAAATAGCAGCCAATAACCAGTCAAATAAAAAGCGCAATAAATCAAATGCCCTAACATATTCACACTTCCGCCTCGGCTCACTCACCCAGAGGTCGGCCGAGCGACGGACGAATTGACCAATTCAGGTGCCAGCTCGAGCTCACTGACTCGTTACATGGGTCACAACAAAGGCCAATAGTGTATTAATAAACCTTAAAATTCAGTGCTTAGATTTTGATGATATCCTCTTTCACAGCATGTCGACACTTCCGTTTCCGGTTCAGCTGAAATTGTTGATGGACAAAGGTCGATTTGAACAAAACCGAAGCCACATGCAATGAAGATGTGATTTGAAAGCAAATTAATACATAAAAGGAATTGGAGATGAAAACGAGAAATGCAAGTATATTGAAATGAAATCGAAAACAATGCAGAAATGTTCTGTTTTATACATATGTATTTTGATGTATCGATTCACGTACTTCCGCTGCCTGCTTTCACAGGCTGAACATTTAACTCAGAAACAGGCTCATCTACTCTACTACTCGTCTACTCAGTAATTTTTTTTTTCACTTTGACTCACTTTGGCTCTCTTCTGTGTGTTCAATTTGAAAATGAAATAATGTCACAAACTGCATGCGAATGACAGTAACAAATCGTTTGTGAGCGTATGCGAAAAAGTAGCTTAAAAATGTCAGCAAAATAAATGTCAGCGTAGAAATTGATGCTTTTACCCCGGCATTTATATTGACAATTGACATTCGTTTGGGGCAGTGGAACATTAGTTTGCTCGGGGCTGGTGATTAGTTACTATGTACATAGTAGTGCAATCGTTTGTGTGCTTCTTTGATTGAGCTTGATTGAGTTTGAGTGTCTGTCTGGGAAAATGTGATTTTTTGGAGTTTTGATGAAGGGCAGAGATAATGAAAAAGTCGTTTGAAAGTGGATTACGACGCATTCATCTTCTGCGGGAAAAGGGTATTGATAGTCTAGCTGAAGTTTTGTATCAAATCGAATAGAAAACGAAATAGAAATTAAAACATTTTTAAAGCCTAATCAGCTTTAAAGCCCAATCCTTTTCCTCAGCTTTAAATCCACTTTTTCTCATTTTTATTTTATTTTTTTATTTTTTTTTTACGTTTCCTACGGATAAAGGTATCAGTTGCCTCATTTTTCTGCTGTTTTGATTCGAATATCTCAACATAAATACGCCAAGATGGTTTCGGAGGGGAAAACGCTTCACGCAGCATGCGTATTACGTCAGAAAAAGCATTGGCTTTTGACTTCACGCCACGCCACCATTCTGCTGCGTCGCCCTCGAGTACCATTGGCATACCGCTTATTGCGTCGGCATCGCTTATTTTTTCGACTGTTTTAAAAGTCATAATAGCAGCAATAAACTCCTCAACTTTCGCGGAGCTGCGTTCACCAGTATAGCGAGCAGTGCAACTGCTAAATGAGCCTAATCTTTGGTTACTTTGATTTACTGCTTTGAGCAGCCTTTCAAATTGTGCATCACTTAAGGTAGTCATGTTTTGTTTCGCAGTGCGTTCGCTTCGGCGAATCGGATTTGGCGTATTACTCAAAAGGTTTGCCACGATGTTGGGCGCCAATTATAAATAAAAAGAACCGAAGGTTTTAGTGAAAGGTGGTGTATTTATAGCGTAAGTGCGAGTACAGGGTAAAAACCTTAAAAAATATGGCAAAGTTAAGAGTACAGCATTGGTATCATTTAACAGTGAGAGACCAGATTTACTCTGTTCATCTCAACTAGTATAGCACTGGGTTACAAATACTAGAGACCAGCTTGCGCTGTTCATCTAAGTAGTTGTGATAAAAACTACAATATACATACAGACTACTACTATTGAAAGAGACCAGCTTTGCGCTGTTCATCTTCCAAATAGCAATAAGACCTACTACTACTTATTTAAGCTTACCTCTTGAGCGGACGCCTTCAGCCAAATGAGACGAACGCCCAGAGGAGCACGCTTTTTATAGGCGAAAGATCAGCTAATGTGGAACATGAATTGAAAAGCTGTGGATATTCAAGTTACATAGTGGACGGTAAGCTGTGGACTACAATTTGAACAGTGTGGCCAGATACATTTACTTGTTAATATATAAAAATACAAAATAATACATATTTGCGCTTATGTTTAATATCGCTATTTTGGGGTTTAACATGTTTATTTATATACGTATACTACAAACATATTTTTGGTTCCTTTTTCTGCAAAAATCGTTATAAATATTTTTTCAATTTATTTTTTATACTTACATTATTTTCTTAACACTTTATCATAACAAATAACCTCAACTAATTTTCGAACTTAACTTCAACACATATTTCCTAAAAAATCTGCCCTAATGTTAGAAAAGAAAACTTCATTAACATTTATTCTAAAATTTTTTCTTCAAATTTTTTCCCCCCAAAAAAACCTATTTCCAAAAAAACTAATTTGAAAATTTATAGTAGAAAATATTTAGAAACAAAAATTTGCTTCTACTCCTTTAAGTGCCGTTTTCTCATGTAGGTTTTAAAATTTAACTACCCTTTAAACACATTTTTTCAGAACGGAATTTGTGTTTAAAGGGCAGATACATTTTAAAACCTACATGAGAATACGGCCCTTAAAGTATTTTAACCAAATTTAACATTTTTAACAATAAATTTCACAGAAAATTAAAAAAAAAAATCAAAAATGATTTGCAACGATTTTCATTAGCAATATTTTTAGTACTTTTGGTTTCGACTTTGTATTTTTATATGATATTTTAAAATCTAAATTACATATTATTAATTTATGTTATTTAAAAACTTTTAAATTTAGTACAAAATTTTTAGTCATGGAAATTATATCCACATTTTAGCCCCATTACCGACTTATTATTTATTAATGCTACCAGGTATTCATTGCACCATCATTATGGTATAATTTACGATCACCCTCAAATAGTCACTTAACCAAGCAAATTGTCTACCAAATCAAAACAACAAAGCTGTTTCTGTTTTGTTTTTTACTTACTTAACACTTAAGAACCATAAACCAGCCACTTGAAATACTTATTTACATACTTACTTCTGCCAGCACGCGAGCGCCTAACGAAAATTTAATAGCCCGCCAACAACAATTGCCACTTATCTGCATTGCATTCGTGTACAATGAAGGAGAAAAAAAATACGGTCACCCAACCAATTTTCAACAGCTATTTGCCTATAAAATATGCGTTGGCGCAGCAACAGTTTGCCTAGACAAATTTCTTTGGCAATTTATGCAATCCCTTTGCATTTACTTGTTCCCGTCTCTTCGCTATTTTTGGTTAGCCTTTTTTGCTGTACAGTTATCTCCGCCTCATTTTATTCCCATTTGCATCATTTCACACAATACACCAACAATAGCGTTGTACTTTTACACTCGATTGAGTTGCATGGTAGCTATGTGTATATTTATTTTTGGCCGAAAAGTATGCAACGAATTTTTGATTATTTAAATTTATTTGTAAAGGATAGATGTTGTCGGTATTGAGAAGCCGGGAAGGGAATAAGGGAATCGATTTTGAAATGTTATGACTTTAAATACATTTAAATTGGTTGTTGGTAGCAGGGGAAACAACTTTTTTACGGCCTACTTTTGGAAAGCATTACTTTTACTCCAAACTAGCTTTACAAAATCTGAGTAACGAATNTGAGTTGCATGGTAGCTATGTGTATATTTATTTTTGGCCGAAAAGTATGCTAAGAATTTTTGGAAATTTAAATTTATTTGTAAAGGATAGATGTTGTCGGTATTGAGAAGCCGGGAAGGGAATAAGGGAATCGATTTTGAAATGTTATGACTTGGGAGCAGGGGAAACAACTTTTTTACGGCCTACTTTTGGAAAGCATTACTTTTACTCGAAACTAGCTTTACACAATCTCAGTAACGAAGACATTTTTTCGTTAGCAACGTTAATTCTATTTACGGTAGAAGTTTGAAATTAGTGTTCCCTCAATAAATTTTTTTAGACACATCTAAAATGATATCGCCACTTTTTGCAAGTTTAAATAGCTAAAATTTGCCATCTGCATAAGTGGCATACTTTTAGGCACACTTTTACACGGGTGACAGGTAAGCCGACGGAAAATATGTATTCCATGCTCCGCTTCAGGGTCTTTAAACTAACTGATTTGCTCTTAAACAGAGTAAGTGTATTTGGGATAGCTTTAAGCCATGTAAAAGGCTCACTTGGAAGAGTAACTGCAAGTTATGCATATAACGTAATTAGGAAAGCTACTGCGAAAATAAAGTTAGCCAGTGTCTTGCGACAACAAAGCAGCTGAAAGGGAAATACTGANAATCTCAGTAACGAAGACATTTTTTCGTTAGCAACGTTAATTCTATTTACGGTAGAAGTTTGAAATTAGTGTTCCCTCAATAAATTTTTTTAGACACATCTAAAATGATATCGCCACTTTTTGCAAGTTTAAATAGCTAAAATTGGCCATCTGCATAAGTGGCATACTTTTAGGTTAGGTGTAAAAACACGGGTGACAGGTAAGCCGACGGAAAATATGCATTCCATGCTCCGCTTCAGGGTCTTTAAACTGATTTGCTCTTAAACAGAGTAAGTGTATTTGGGATAGCTTTAAGCCATGTAAAAGGCTCACTTGGAAGAGTAACAAGTTATGCATATAACGTAATTAGGAAAGCTACTGCGAAAATAAAGTTAGCCAGTGTATTGCGACAACAAAGCAGCTGAAAGGGAAATGCTGAAATCATTCCACCTTGCACTGCTCCAAACAACTATGAAATCGAACCGTATGAGTTGCTAATGTACTGTACCTTTTCTGGACTGCTGTCAGCACCGAAAGTGGTCGCTAAGCCCGCTGCAAAAGCGCTTCTTTGCCTACATGCGTTCGACTAACAACCAGTAGGACATTGCGACACTGCCCGCTTAGCCGACCATAAGGCGGACTATTTGTCTAGGAGCAGTAAATCGATTGGCGTAAGACTTTTCATACCCTTACTGTCAAGATAGATGAACACAATGCCTGCGTAGTCAATATATTAGCCTGCGTAGTCAATATACATATCAGCCGTGTGGTTTCATCCAATAAAACTTTGCCCCGTGAGACCAAAAGTAGTCTAATTTGGAAGTAACGCGAGGAGCATTCCCTGACTTTTCTCGGTCGTTTGATTGTCTATTTACGAACAGACTACTTATCTGCCTAAAATACGCGGCACAAATCCGGCAGCCTAACCATGAGAAGTTCCTGGCCCAGCTCTGCTGTCGTACACCAACTCAGCCGTGATATTATTAACTGAAGNTGGTCGCTAAGCCCGCTGCAAAAGCGCTCCTTTGCCTACATGCGTTCGACTAACAGCCAGTAGGACATTGCGACACTGCCCGCTTAGCCGACCATAAGGCGGACTATTTGTCTAGGAGCAGTAAATCGATTGGCGTAAGACTTTTCATACCCTCACTGTCAAGATAGATGAACACAATGGAGCCCTGCGTAGTCAATATATTAGCCTGCGTAGTCAATATACATATCAGCCGTGTGGTTTCATCCAATAAAACTTTGCCCCCTGAGACCAAAAGTATTCTAATTTGGAAGTAATGCGAGGAGCATTCCCTGACTTTTCTCGGTCGTTTGATTGTCTATTTACGAACAGACTACTTATCTGCCTAAAATACGCGGCACAAATCCGACAGCCTAACCATGAGATTGACGGAAAGTTCCTGGCCCAGCTCTGCTGTCGTACACCAACTCAGCCGTGATATTATTAACTGAAGCTTTATTCAAAAGACGGCCATTCTTCCATTCATTCTTTAGAGGCATGTGTCAAGAGGAAGATAAGGCCAGTACCGATCACTTTATGTACCGATCTCTTCTTTTTTTATGAATTGTAAATTTCCAAGTACTGGCGAGTCTCGTGCGCTAGGTTGAAGAGGTGACTAGTTGGCGGAACGCACTACCGCTGCCTTACCTGCAATGCTTACGGGTAGGTCGCTAAATATAGCGCAACCATTTTTGAGGCCATTTTTCGGAGTAAAAATTGTTTCTTTAAAGCCGTAGACCTGCAAGCTCCCAAATGGGTTATCGAATGCTAATCGATTGGGTATATCCTCAAAGTATAATTTCAGGAGATACCAAGGCTATTAAAACCGTCCCTCCAAAAGTTCGTATAGTTTTAGCTGAATATTTTCCGATGGAAGTCCATTCGGCAAGTCTTAATTAGACAAATGAAATCTGACAGCAGTTTTGCAGCTTCTTTGAATGCTGCTTGAAAAAATGTTGCCAGTTGAAAACTAAGCCTCGGTGAGAGCCCTTGTGGGCCATCGGCGTATTTGATCACAGTCGATAGTAACATCCAACAAAATATTGATAACAAACCCGATAAAACTAGCGATAACAAACCCGATAAAAATATCGATTATTATATCGATAAGTCCCGAGAATCTCGAAAATCTCTAAAATCCCAAAATACGTTCCCAGATTGAGTCTCTGTGTCTCTATCTATATTCTTTTCTCTAAAATTATCTTTATTTTAACCTTTTGTCCTCTATCTTAATTTTTTTTGTCGGTATCCTCATCCTCATCGTTTTCTTTATAGGTATCTTTGTTTCTACTATTATGTTTATCATTTTCTTCATCTACATATTCCCCTTCACCTTTGACTATATATAAGTAAAGTGTTTAAATTTACCTTGCTCTTCATTTTTGCCTTTATCTACGCATCTTTTTTATTTTTTTTATTTTTGCCTTTACTTTCATTCTTCTATTGGTCTTTTTCTAAGTGTTATTCTTTAACCTTTTATTAGCAAGTTTTTGTTAAATTAATACCATGGCCATACACACAAGAAGCACTTGTTTCAGCCCCAACCATTTCCGTTGCACCATTTCCGTGTGCAATTTCCGTTGAATTCGCCAATTTACTCCCAATAAACCAACCGCCGCTAAAGAAGTTTCACTTCAAAAAGGTCTGCTGGCCTTTTCTCCAAAACACAATAAGTCCAGCTAGATGACTGAATATATATGATCAATGGATCAGCCTAGTTTTGAGGGCATTTGCGAGAACACGGAGGTACCTACTAAAGTACATCACTTCAATGAGTTTTACCGTTAACACTTGAAAGAGGTGGTAGCTTCAATACCAGCTGTAAAAGGCCGATGAGAACCCACGTTTCCACATCAGGTCTGAAATTCCCAAACCTAGGCTAAAGGAAATGTCGGGGGAGGGCAGAAATTTGGGTTTCTTCTACCCTAAATCGGCGTTTATTTCATGTATCTAACTCGTGTTCTCTTTACAAAGCTTTATTGCCGATTTACATGCCATAAATAGTCGCCTTAATGGATGCATAAATAATAGATTAAGAAGCTGAATAAAAGCGTAGAGGAAACAAAAGTTTTGTTTTTGCATACGACAATGGCGCCTCGAAGTTTAGCAAAAGAAAAACAAATAACTAACACAAAAGTAATGAATATTTTTATGTGTAAGTAGTTGAAGTATAATGCACACACGGACATATGTATGTATGTACGTTCATATACGAAAACGCTTCATTTAAATATTTCATTGCAGTGAGTGGGCGGCGCGCATTCTCTTGGGAGAAGTACAGCGCGCGCTAACAAAAAGCAGCGAACTGGCGACAAACTCACGAAAATTTTGAAAGCTGTCGCCTACACCAACAAGCCAGCTGTCGAACAAGGTACAGTACGAGTACGAGTGCAGCTTGTGTACGCTTTTATTATTCATAAGACAAGGAAGCGCGCCAGGAAAGCGCAACTCGACAATGCCAGGGTCACTTGAGGTGGGTGGGTGAAATATAAGCAGAGAGAGAGAGAGAGTGGAGCAACGAGAAACGGAGAAATACGACGCACTTCCGGTGTGATTGGGCAAGTGGGTAGGTGGAATACTGGCTGGCTGGGTTGTTAGGTCAGCAAAGCAAAGGTTGGTTGCAGTTCAGTTGAGTGTAGATGTGAAGGGTAAAGGTAGGCAACAAAGTTGTTATCAAGTATATGTCGCGTTAAGCAAGCACTAAGTACTTGGGGCGTGCCCGCTAGGTCACACGAGATCAAACAGCAAATTTTCGACAGAATTTGTGACGGCAGATATCAAAGGGAATGTCAGTTGTTGCATCGGTTAAGTAGTGTACGAGTAGTACGATAATTTGGAGTGCTCGCCAGTTACACTTGATGACACAAATTCAATAGGTTCCCACTGACAACAGAATGCTGTTGTAGAGCAGCAAACAAAAGTGAAGTGGCGTTGAGTTTGAGTGAATTAGTCGCTGCAAATGGACAGTTAGATGAATGAAAGCCAAGGTTTATCGCATTGTTCAGCGGAGTGTAAACTTTGAAATTTCTGCTAAAGGAAGCTGACTCTGCTGACAATGCAGAGTTAGAGACAGTTCTCGCCCACATATTTATGCAAACGGAATTTTGGGCATTAATATCAGCGAAGTGATAGCTGAATTGACACTGACAAGTTGTGACAAGTTTTTGAAATGTTTTACTAGTGCTTTGTTTTTGCGTTTGCACAAGAGTGCGTATATTTTGATCTTTTGACTGGCTATAATGGCGTCTGGCATGTATGATGCCACTATTTTCAT
>NW_016158769.1:0-60805 GCF_001687245.7 Rhagoletis zephyria
AAATACATAACTTGCTTACAGAGTTTTTCTCTACTAAGTAAATACAATATTTTTTTTTTTTATTGCGTTTTGATTGCTGTTGCAGAAAAAAAATATGAGTAAAAATAAAAATGCTTTATTGTTCTTCAAATAATTTTTTCGGTATTTTGCATACAGCGTTGCTTAAGTTTCTATGCTTTATAGAATACATACATACATATGTATGTATCTGATTACACTTATATAATTAAAGTAAATTATATTTCTATATTATTTGTATAAGTATTTAATAATAGTATTGTTAATAATAAAATTCTTACATTAAATCGCATGAGTCATACATTTATTTGTTTATAGTACAATGCCGGGCAAACAAATAGGAACGCGACATTAATAATAATAAGTAGTCGCTATTTTTTCTTTTGTTTCTTTATTATTTAATATTTTTTTATAAAAGTATAGCTCACTATCTCTAACAAAAAGCATGTAAGTAAAATTTTTTGAACTTTGTATAAGTTTTATATAAAAATTTGACGAATTTCAGCAAATTTTCATCAAATCTTCAAACTTTGTATTCATGACTTCAAATTGTGTACAAAAATTAGGAAAAATCGACAAAGCTCTTTCAAAATTTCAAACTTTTGAATAAGAATTTTTAGGAAAAATTCTAGATATGAAGTTTGTAGCCTCTTTTTGATTTTGGATTTTTTTTGGGGATGGTGTCACGCATTTTCCACCATCTAAAAAGAATTGTCGAACATACAAAACTGCTTACCAACATTTTTTCTAAAAATTCTGATTGAAAAGTTTGAAATTTTGTTGAAACTATGTCGAAGTTTCTTAATTTTTTTACAAAGCGTAAAATTCGCACATACACGATTTTTTAGTGAGCCATACTTTCATAAAGAAATTCCAAACATTAAATAAACAAAAGAAAAATAGCCAAAACTTGTTAAAATGGTGTGTTCCTATTTGTTTGCCCCCCACTGTACATACGTATATCCTCATTGCCTTATTTTCAGTTTGGTTTTTGTTGTACATCTTTTTGTTTTCTAATGTAACTGAGAGACGTCATTATTATTGCCTAGCTTTAGCATGATTATGTAAAAAATGTTAAAACAATGAAGTGTCATTTGAAAAAAAAATGGAAAAAATTACCTTAATTTGGTGTTAAATACAAGCGCTTTGTTTTTTTTTTTTTGTAGCAGATGTTTTGAGATACATACTTTATTTTTGTATTTTCTTGTTTGTATTTATTTCTAGTTATAAATTTTGCTTTGGCTCGTTGTTTGGTGGGCGTGACTGCTTAGGCGAAAGTGGTGAAAGTGAACAGCTTCTTGTCAATGCCTATATTTTAAATGACCATAATTTAGACTTTTTTTTTAGATACATTCATTACGAAATTCCTACTTATAAATCAATGGTTTGAGTTTTGGAATGGGTTTACTCAAATTTATATTACTGAGTTAGTCAATGTACTTGAGAATTAAAAAAATATTTTTTTTTCGGCTAAATTTTAAGATAAGTGTTTAAGTTGGTTTTACTAAATAGCTTTGTACAAAATGTATTTTAAATTTGCCTTATTTTCCGACTTCGCTTGCTTTATTCCATATTGAACGCATTTAAAAAAAGGATATCATTCTAAATACTTTTATTATTGTATTGTATGTTGGCAGATAGCTATTAAAATATTTAAAAAAAATTTAAATACAAACATCTTTTAGGCGCGATAAATTTCATGGTATTTTAGTGAGTAAATTTCAGCGATAATAAACTTAAAAAAAAGAAAGCGAGTTTATATAAACGTGATACTACGCTAGTTTCGAAACTTTGAAATATTATTCTACCCAATATTTTCCTATACTTTCAATTTCGGATATCGGATTTTCGGATTTGAATGTTTAATTTTAAATACAATTTTTTTCAGGTGTTAAACAATTTTATTTTATTGCTTTTTATTTTACATTATTTTATTAATGGCTGATATTTTTTCTTTGCAGCGCCAATCAAGAAGAAGATACTCCTTTTAATCCGCATGACACTAATAAACAGGTGTTTTACCTTGTGTACAGTGGTGGACAACCAAGCATTTTTAACCTTATACAAATGGTTTATTCTTTTATAAAACAGTTTTTCTCTCCTTAAGATTTTCGTTTGCTTGGTAAGTGCAGTTTTACAAGTCAGTGACTTTTTTAAAATTCCCATATAGTGATTTAAAATGCAACGCTGTGCCCGTCAAAAAGACCTGTTAATAGACTACTGTCACACACCTGTTAATAGACTACTGTCACATTTTCTGCAAGCTCCGGCTCTATTAGTTTGTGTTTGAGTGCTATTGAAAGCAGAAAACCTAATCAATTTCGACGGAAGTGTAAAGGAGTGAATTTCGTTCACAATCCAAAAGATAGCTTGGGTTACGAAATGCTAACGCGCTGAGCATTTTCCCTTGACTCAACTATTTTGAGTTTTCAAACTTGAAGATAAGGATCAACGGCAAGACACTTGCGTCGAATGAAGAGCTCATCACTGAAACAAATGTCGTTTAGGAACTTGGAAAAAATCGTTTATTAGGAAGGCATAAAATAATTGAAAAAAACTTAGACTAATTGTGTCAAGCAATAAATGAATATTTAAAAATAAGAGGCTTTCTTGACAAAACCAAAAAAAAACTATTCACTTCTTCACTATTTACTTATCTGAAGTGGGATTCTGAAAATCGCTGTAGCTAATTTTGATCGTCAAAAACGCACGTGCAATATGAAATCACAGAATAACTTTTTCATGTTGTATATTCTTAGGTGCCTTACCGTAGAGAGAATTTCGGCGACGAAAATTTTGTGTAGAAAATAGAATTTTGAAGTATCAGCAACTAAGACTTGAGTGTAAATAACCAGAAGAAAAAGTTGATTATCTCAATCGAAATTCACCATTAAAATTGAGTTGCCAATATAGTAATTCAATTGCCTGCTTTCAGTTGCCAGTTGCCATCTACATATAATACCATTTCAGCCACTGGCAACCCGTAATCGACCCATAAAAATCATAAAATAACTGTAAAATTAGATTGGTTATTTTCTACAGCGTAATGAACTTATAAACAACGCAATTATAGATTTATAGACACTACTACACACTGGCCAAATATACTTTTAAACGAATAGATTGAACATAATAAAAAACCGACTAGGGTTGCCAGACCTAAAATGTCGAAAGGAGTACAGATAAGAACAAATTGGGGGACTTGGGGGTACAACCGAGAAAGAAAGAGGTATTTTTCGGGGGGAAAATAAAACTAAGTGTATTCAACAAAAAATTGGTTTATGCGCCTAACAAAACAAAGTTACACTGGCGATCAAAACTGAGTGCATGGTGATTTTATTTTAAATATTTACAATGTTGTTTTGTTATTTTTATAAAAATATGTTTCACTCTTTATCCAATACCGTAAAACAAATTCAAATTTCCATCAGCCTTCTGGACTTTTTAATCTGCATGTACATAAAAAATTTACATATACATATGTATGTATACATGTTCAGCCTTAAATATGGCACACGAATATTTTCGAATAAAAATTGTATGTACTTTTTTTTTAAACTTTTGATTAAACTAATCGCCTGTGAAATTTGAACAATGCAAATACGCTTTAAGCGAAAAGTGAACGATTTCGGGCGAAAATGGGGGACCTACGCAACCTTGCATAGCAAGGAGGATAAAAAGTCAAAATGGGGTATGACCTCCCAATGGGGGGGTACGTCTGGCAACCCTAAAACCGATTCGAGAGTCAGAGGCACCGTTTATGCCGCCTATTACGAAGAAAAGTATTACAAGGCATTGCTCAATACTGTTTGAATGCTTACTTTTCTTTTCACAATACAGTTACTGTTTCAACTGCAGCTACAGAGGACATAACATGCGACATTACTACATTGCAAAAGGAATAGAAAAATAAAAACTGATTTGTTTTTTGTTTTCCATTTTGTTTAATTTTCTTATTAAGTTGTTTTTTTGTTTATCTATTTCAAAGAGACTTAAAATAAATGTATGCATTTGCTTGGTTAACATGTTTTTTCTGTTATTTTTCATCTTCATTTGCTTGTTGCTGCCACACGCGTTTGCAAAGCATTTACCAAAAATCAAATACACATGTATGTATGCAAAAATTTACTAATATACAGCAAAAAAAAAGATAATAAAAATAATTAATATGAATGTTTTGAATGGCGACTTAAAAGTTAGAAGGGTTCATTGCTTAAAATTATAAAATTTGCCAATATTCCAAATGCGCTTAAATTTACAACAATTGAATTGAATTCAAATTTTACATTAATCATATTTTTCGCTGTGTGCGTTTAATGTGATGGTATGTTTATATACATATGTATGTATATTGGTTGTTGTTACTATTGGTTACTATTGCTGTTGTTGCTGCGCCTATATTGGTGGCAACAGTTGCTGACCTCCTCCCTCCGTGATGCCATGAAATTTCCAATTTGGCCATTCAGCGCTCTTTGGTTGGCTGATTGTTGATTGTTGTTGTTGCTACTTTGGCGACTGTGATGAATTTAATGCTGCCAAATATGCTTTGAATGCTACGGTTGTGCTTGCAACATTTATTGTTGTTGGTAATATTAGCTTAAATATTATTGCCGGTGTTGTTGTTGTTGTTCATGGAAAGGCTCATGCGCTGCTTCACTATGCTGCCGCTTCGTTCACCCACTACAATGCCCAATAAATTTCGGACAGCCGCGTTAGCTGCGATTCTGACATTTTGCAGCTAGTTTTTGTTATCATCGCTGTTTTTTTTTTGCTATTTCTTATTGCTGCTGCTGCTGGCCAGCACCCAACCGCCCAGCTCGACATTGGCATTGGCCTTCTTCTGGCTCTGACTGACGTTGTTTGTTGGCTGGTTTGTGTGTAGATTCGTATGTCACAACGACATCCGAGTGTTGCAATGGCCAGTCGTTGTTGCTATTGCTGCGCAGATATGTGAAGTTGTGGCCTGTGCTTGTCGCGTCGCGTCGTCGTAATCCTGCTTAACATATATGTACATATTTTTATACATATACATACATATGTATGTACGCAAGCTACGCTTAAATTTTTTCCGCTCTCTCGTTTTACACTCTTTTAATATCTTATTCTCATTTTCATAATCCCATTTTTTAAATATTTTTTTTTTGCATTCTTTTTTTTTGCTTCTTTTTATTTATTAGGTAGGATTGTAGTATGCATGTATGTATGTATGTACTCGTATGCACTATGTAAGTTGTTGGTTTAAGTTTACGTAGTAGGTAGTATGCGTGTGTGTGAGCGTATATATATATACTATATGTATTTGTGTATTTAAATGTAATTCAAATTCATATAATTAGCTTAACCATAAACCGATATTATAACTCCATATCTCGGGCCTCGTCTTCACTATAGTCCGACATGCTAGACTCGCTGTCGCTGCTCTCGCGTTCTTGTTGCGCCGCACGCAACGCCTCCTCGGTGGCATAGCGTTGCACATAGTCAGCCACTTTGCGATGATATTCCTCCGGTTCGTGCAAGTACAACGCCGCTGCGTCACGATTCAGCGGATCCACTGGATTCGGATATGTCAGCAATTGTGGTAGAAATGATTCGAAAATATTTGAGAGATCATACAGCGCTGTCCATGCCTGATTGATCACGTCCAAGCACACAGTGCCAGACGATTCGTCGATGTTCGGATGGTAGATTTTATTCACGAACCCTATGCTTGGCGATTTGAATGGATAATTGTCGGGCAGGTAGACACGCACCTTCCATACGCCACCCTCGTACGGTGTCCCATGCGGTCCGAAGAATTTCACATGGAATTCATTGAGGCCACCCAATATGGTGACTTCGTGCTTGGATTCGATGAGTTTGATGACGTCATTGTCCATGCGACGTTTGCCAGCGCTGGGAGATGACATTTTGCGTCGTTATTTAGCTTCTTGCTCTACTCTACAGCGAATGTCAAGGATGCGACGTATGCAATTCGTATGGGAGCTTATGGCTGCCAAGTGTTCGTTTCGTCGGTATGCTGCTGAGAGAGAGAGAGAGTTGGAGGCAGCAAACAACAAGTACGCTGCCTGGCCGCACGTCCGTTTGCTTGAAATTATCTACTTGTGTATGTATGTTTGTAGCAGGCTGCGTATGCACTATGCAATGAGAAATCGGCGCGTTGTGTTGGTGTCCCGACAAAACAACAGCGCTTGCAACCAATTTCTCAGGACGTGCCCCCTCAAATATGCTTCGCCGTCTTAATGAATTCTTTAAATATCTTCAAGGCTGAAACTGCAAGGAAAAAGAAGGAGAATTGTTGATTTATTGAAGCGAAAATGTTGAACTTTTGTCAAGAGAAATTTCGAAAATATTAAATTAATACAGTGATAAACGAAAGGAAGCAAAGAAAAACGGAATAGTTTGTGATAAAAAGAACAGTGCTTTGAGGGGAGGGAAAAAGTGGTGAGTTCAAATAGGCAGTGAAATAAAAAGAAATGAAGAAACTGGAAAGCTGTAATGTTTTTCCTAAAACCATAAACTAAATTAATAAATAAATATAAAATATAAAACAAGTACTTTTTTTTAGAAAAGCAAAAACCGACTTCAATTCTCATATACAAAATTTAAGATTATCGCTAATTTCTTCACGATCCCATTATAGGATAAACAAAATTAGTATGGAACCACCCTTGAGGTACCACCTCTCCGATGAAAAAAGAATTATCGAAATCGGTTAACGTGGTCCTATGCGGTAACATACATAAAAATATAAATTTAAAAAAATATTCCGACGAACTGAAAACCTCTTCATTTTTTTGAAGTCGGTTAATAATAAATTAAACGAAAATCAGGTCAAGAAAAATTAAATTTTATAAAATAAAAAAACAATAAAAAAATTTTAATGTAAATTAATTAATTAAAAAAAAGAAGTCTAAGTTCGGACGACAGCGAAATTTGTATACCTATCGCACAAATTTAATGTTCAGTTTTTTGCTCTTATGAAAAATGCAGCTTTAAAAAATTGCCAATATCTTTTTCGGTAGGACCGTTTGCAAACTAGTTACTGTGAACATGCTAGATCCGCATATCTTATACGACACATTAATACCGTCCGAAAGAGAAAAAGACGCCGCACAGTGGTCTGTAATCAAAAAGTAGGGTTCAAAATAGCGTAAAACCACCGATTTGATTATTTATTTATTTTTTTTTAATGAAAGCTGAGGAGATTTAGAAACGGTTTGTAGAGCCCAAATGCAGCCAAGTCCTTCTCCACTTGGTCTTTCCAACCCAGAGGAGGCGTTCATCTTCCTCTAATACTAGCATTTCATACTAAGACTGAGAGAATTGTCAATTTGGGTCAGTAAAATTCCTTATAAGTTCACCATTTCTGGATTTCTAGCTCTAATTGCCAAAGTGAGGTATCATCGAAATTTTTTTTTGTAAAAGGTCCGTTTTAGCTACTTTGTGATCATATGTAAGGAGGATAAGGCCTGTGCCAATCAGTAGCAAAATTCTATGGTGCAAAAACTGTTCCAATATGTTGAGAAAATTTTACATTTGCAATTCTGCCAAAATTTGAGGTAAAATATCCACATTTGGTGGGTAGAAATTCGGATTTTTTAATTAGATATTAAAATATACGGATATTCAAAAAATCCAGTTAGAGCTCCCAGCCCTAGATAAAATTCTAAAACATTTGAAAATCTAAAAAACGGACTAGCAAATATGTACATGTGCGTATTTAAATTTGCATTTTTATTTTTTTATTTTGTTCAATGTAAATGTAAACATTACACATTTGTGGCAAATGGTGGTATCAAACATACCAACACATACACGCACAAACTGATGTCATCCACTTGGAAATCGGGTCAACAACAAATGAGGGCAACAACAACAACCCAAAAACGAGGCCAACTCTGCAGCATTCACTTGAAAGCAAAAATTTCTACGTTGTTGCAGAAGTACTATGTATGCATGTAAATATGTATGTGAGTTGTAATTACCCTGCAGAAAAAAATTATCAAATGATAAAAAATAATCAACTTGTAGTTAGGTTTTTTTTGCGGGATTTCGATAAGTACCTAATTTTTAATTAGCTATGACAAAATTAACTTTAAGTGAGTAGCAAAGTCGTGCAGGAGTCAGGAAAGGCGCTATCGGGAGTTGGTTTTCTTTAAACAAGCATCCATTTAAATATCCTCATACAAAAATTTCTTTGAATGAATACACTTTTTCTGCACTTTGCAGATGCTTTCTAGGATTCAGGACAAATAAAATAAATCTCGAAATTTTAAAATACCATTTTGATGTTATGTCTGATGGAATTCATATATGATACCACATACAAAAGGCGTATAAAAAAATATGTAAATATGTAATGTGAAATGAAGTAAATAAATGAAAATGTAAAAAATTAAAAAAAAATCTTTTTTATAGATATTTTATGTCCAAAAGAAGTTAGCTACAAGTTTGTTGACATGTAATACAGGGGAAACCATTTATCATCACCATCAAAATTAGTTAGGTACGGCCGAAGGAAATACTAATAAAAAGTAACAACCAAGTAGTTGACTGCTGGGTAGTTAAAAGTTAGCTATAATCTAGCCTCGTTTCCTGCAGGGCAAGTGCATTTCAACAAAGTGTAGCTCGCCTATTTACATACACACATACAGGCACATACATACCTATGTATGTAAGTATGTAACTGCATTTATATAGAAAGCAAGCGTGCAAGCGGGTTTGCTATGCAAAGTGCAGCGCATTTTAGGTGTTTAACCGTAAATTATTAAGAAAAAAAAATAAAAAATAACGAAGCGCTAAAAATACAAGCATATTTATAGGCTCTAAGGCTTCAATAGCAGATGAGTTTTTATTTCACTTATAAAAATATAAATTTTCTTAATACATATTTAAATAGTAGTATTATTTAGAAGAGAGAATCAGGCAGGCTTCACATCCGAGTGAATTTCAAACCCTGCCAATTTGAATTCAACCTGAATTTTATTGAAATTCACTCGGAAGTGAATTACAGAACTTGCCTATTCCTTATAAAAGTGTTTGTAGATTCTCTGAGTTCCACAATCCAAAAAAACAAAAAAAAAAATGGATTCACCCATTTATCGTATGAATTTTTTTACGAGAAATGCTTGGAACTCAAAAGTGTGTCTGGCGTTGAAATTCATGTTTTGAACATACTTGATATGGAGCAAAACCACTACACCGTCAGATAAAAAAATTACCAAAAATAAAGGGTATTTTGTATGCACTTAAAACTTTTTTAAAAATTCTGAAGAAAGTTTAAAATTTAGGTAAACATTTTTATAATTTTTTACAAAGTTTGAAATGCGCATTATGCAGTATATTATATAATGAGGTACACTTTTATAAAAAATTTTAAAGATTAAAAATGTACTCAAAACATAAAAGATACGAAGTTTCTATTATTTAATTTTATTAAAACTTTATTGAAAAATGGCTTACAGTAACAAAAAGTTACCAGCCATAATATGATAAAATAAATACTGCATGCATGTACATATGTAAGTAGATAAATGCGGGTCTTTACACCTACATGATTTTCGAATATTCGGGCATTGTGATTCTATTTTGTATTTAGTTTACAACATTAACAATAAAATACACTAGAGAATAGTAATTTTAAAACAACTAACTCGATAAAGGGCAAATGTGAACACCCACAATGTATGTATGTATTTAAAATGTGCTCAACAATTCTACATACTTACACATATGCATACATATTTGTATACATACACACATATACATATGTATATACATATATACTTATTTAATTAACAACACAAACAAAGAAGTTACAACTCAATACCATTTCTTTGTTTTCATGAACAAATGCGCAGTTGTAACGATTAGCTAATGATACATATGACGAAATATTAATTGAAATCGTAAGCCCCCTACCATGCACATACTATAATGAATCACTATAATTGTTGAATGACATTATCTTATTGCTATTAAAGTATATACATACTATGTTTATATTAAGGCGTTCCAAAATAAACAAGAAAATCAAGTGATTGGAATTTTCCTGCTGCCACCCACAAGAATTATAGAAAATGAGAAAAAAGCAACCCGCATTTGGTATTTCGAAATCGGTTAGCGTTTAGTGGTGCCGCCGGGACTTTGAAGTTTTCCATACATGTATGTGTGTACATACAAAGGGTGGTTCAAAAAAAAAAATGTTAATGCTCTCACCTCCTAGGATCCCTCCCTCGTAGGTGATAAGTAAAATTTAGGTTAAATAAATTACATCGAACGAGAAATTTTAAAAAAAAGTTTTGTTAAAAAGTTTTTTTTGTTTATTTTAATTTTCAATCATAATATCTTTTTCACAAGATTATTTAGAAATTATAATGTATAAGAAACTATGCAAATCTTTTCGCCAACGCACAGAGGAGTATTTGCATAGTGAAACCGGTCAAAATTATTTGAAATGAAAGAAAACACGGAACTTGATCATAATTAGGCATTTATACGAGAAAAAAAGGCTAATTACCAGGGACCGGATTTTTAGAACCTAAAAACCTATTACAAAGGGAAAATGAAATAGCGAAAGGCAGGAAAAGGCACTAGAAATTGCAAAAAGGGCAAAAGAAGGCACTAAAAAAGACGAACACCGAAAAATAATCAAGAAATACATTCATTTTAGAAATGTTTGTATTACAAGGAAAAAGAGAAAAACTATGAACTAGTTACATTATATGAAAAATTTGTACTTTTGAATATTTGACTATTTTCTCCTTTCGAGTTTCTAACTCATAAAACTTTAATCTCTATAGTTACAGTAACATTGAAGCACAAAATGCATTTTGAAGTTTTCTGCCAGCATTTTCATTCGAGTTTCGCGAAGAAAAGCCTTAAATATATTACACGTGCGCTCGACGTGAGTTGACACAAGTGGCGCTCAATTTAAATGTGAAACGTTTGAAACTTTTTTTTTTTAATGTAGAAAAGGCAAAAAAAGCCAACATCAAATGAATATGTATGGAATCAGGGAAAGCTAAATCCATAAAATCCGTTCCATGCTAATTACATTTATCTCAAAGTTTAAATAGACGGCTGCGTTGATCCGGACTAACTCGGACTTAATCCGGATCAACTGCAGTTAATTCCCGAGTTGATCCGGATCAACGCTGCCGTCTGTTTATGCTTTTGGGATCATTTTCGTGACATATTTATCCATCGAATGCCAGAAGAAAAATTAAAAAAATAACAGGTTCTTTGCCAAATTTTTGCATTTGTACTAAAGCCTGTTCCCTTACAAAAAAAAAAAATCAAGTTACTGATGAAGAAAATCGATGGATAAATATGAAATAATAAGTGGTCATATGAAAATCCGAAAAGATTTTTTGTATGAAATACGAGCAGTAAAGCGTGTTACTCGGGTGTACGTAGTGTATGAGTAACCTTCTTTTCTGCTCATTTTTCATACAAAAAATCTTGCGCATTTTCATTTGACCACTCATTATTTCGTATTTATCCATCGATTTTCTTCATCAGTGGCTTGATTTTTTTTTTTTGTAACAACAGGCTTTAGTATAAATGCAAAAATTTCGCACAGAACCTGATATTTTTTAAATTTTTCTTCTGTTAAAGTTTGATTTTTAATGAAAAAATAAAAAAAGCTGGAATGATTAATTAATTTGTCAGAAACTATAAGCCCTATCGGAAGTGATGTATATGCGGTGGTGGCCTCTGGAGAACAAAAACCAAGTTAAAATTTTTGATCCAGTGCAATTACACAACTCAAAACTGAAAAAAAAACATTACAGTGGCACATGTCTCTAACCCTTACTAAATCGTTATAAAAAGTGATGGAAATAATCATAATTTTTTATAATTTTACTAAAAAAAAATCAACATCATTACATAAAATACAAATCATTAAATAATCAATGTTTGTGATGGAAAAAATAAAAATCAAAATATAATAATTTCTGTTGAGCAAAAAAAAAAAAATTCATAAAACTGTGAAAAATATTTTTGGACTACCCTATTGAATAATGCTACTTGCTTATGAATAAAGCCACTTATAACGCGGTTAAATAAATAGGCTTACCATAGAAACAGAATTATACACATTTACCAGATGTACTTACTATATGTATGTAGGGGTGGGTGTACGCTAATATCACGATGCAAAAACTATACTCATATGTACTCGGTCGTAAAGTCACTAATTCCAGCATGTACGTGTGTATATTGACTCAAACAATCGTTCACATGTTGATTGTTTGTTTTAAAATACATAATATTTTTTAAGTTAGAATATTTCTGCTATTTTTTTTATAAAAATATGCTCCATGCCATTACCAAAGCCATATAAATAAAAGTTTCAAAAGTTTTTGCATTTCCTTCGCAAACGGTCTTGCGCATTTCCTATCATAAGAAATTTTGAAAAAATTGTAGATATTAAAATAAAAACACCCGAACACTTGTTTGACTCACTGTATATCTTTATTTCCTGCATTTTGAAGCAACATGGGTTGAAAACTTCAAACGCATCTCCTGAAAAATCCCCTGTTTGAGTTGTGACCAGTGTTACCAGGTTGTTGAACATAGAAATCGTCAAAATGGTTCTCGAAACTCGTATTTTTTATTGAAAAAACGTCAACACACAAAATATTAAAATTAAGTGTCCGGAAAAATTTTGGCAGCTGATTCTTATATGAAAAAAAAAAAAAATAATAATATAAAAACCTTTTACGAATGTACCAAGGTGATAAAAAAATTGCCTGCTAAAAATATTTCTTTAGCCCTTGTGTGTGGTGGGTATACGCGATTTTTGTATCTAACTTTTTTAAAAGTGGATGTTCATGTTTCCTTTTACTTTGTATTAAAATTTTTTTAGTCATTGCATATAAATGGTGAAGGAAATATTTCCCAAAAATCGTAGAACTCAAAATAAAGGTTTGGTATCTTCTTTTAGAATTCATATATAAAAAATCTTTAAGTTTGGGTTAACAACTTTGCGTTACAGGGTGAAAACCCCAATAATTATCTGGAAAAGTAAAAAAATCGAAAAACGCCACTAAAACAACTGGCAATAAGAACCGCACCCAATGAAAAAATCGTAATTTGTTTGTCGAAATCGTCAAACGACGACCAAATCGTCATCCTGGCAACACTGGCTGTGACAGCAATATTTAATTCAGTAGGATACATAAAGCTTCACCGACTCTGTTTGACTATCTTAAGCAGGCAGAGATCAACCCACGTGTGGGATTTGTTAACCAACTGTGGTACTGCTTGTACCTAAGTGCTTTCGAAATTTTTAAATTCTACATATCAGGTCCTTTGTGCGTAATCTACCGACTTTTGTACAGCGCTGAAATTTTAAAGAAAATGAGTTAGGGCTTTCTCTCGACAACGAAAATCCTTAGCATGAAATACTATAAACGAACACTTCTTACAAGCAGACTAGAAAATCTTTGAGCGGAAGCAAAGTTAGATCCAGCGGAGTGCAACGCCACTGGACATTCAACTTGATTACCAACAAACACGCGCACACACACATTATATGTCTGGCTTCATATGCGAGTAACGTACCTATGCGTGTAAATACTGTTAGACCTCTCCGCCTTACAAGCAAACGAAAAAAAGTTAGCCCTACCCTCTGAGTCGAAAGTATTTTTGCAAGGCAATTTCGAAAACATTCGGCAAAAAATTTTTTTTAACTAGTTCTGCTGGAATAATTAAAATACATACTTCTTTAGCAAAAGTTTAATGATTTTTTTGCGAGCTTTACTTTACTGATATTAGGGTGGTAGGAACTGAGATCTTTTGGGTAAGTACTAGAACGGGACACAAACAAAATTTGACCCCTACCTTCAGAAAATAACTTTTTTTTTCGAAATTGCCTTGCATAACTCAAGATTCAGGGCTACACGGCGAACTTTTTTCTGGTACGGTTTAATGTACATACATACATAGTATGTGCTTTTTGTTCGGACAGCGGAGTGGGCCAAAGTGATTGAACTTACCCATTTTTATTTGCAACATCGCACACACCGCTGACAAGGCGTAGATACAAACAAAAGAAAAAACAACAATAAAGGCAAAATAAGCAAATAAAAATATGGAAAATGGCAAACAAAACCAAAACATACATATGTATGTATGTACTACATTAGTGTGGTCCAAAAATGCATATAAAAAAAAGTAAGGTCCTAATTTTAACGCTCTCACCCCTGTTCTTTTATTTTTAAATCAAAAAACATTTAGAGGTCGCTCTAAGTGCTCAAAGTTTTCCATGTATTTTATACGGCAAAAAAGTGTTTTTTGTAGAAGTATAGAATTCTAAAAAAGCAATATTTTTCGATCGAAAAACTCTGTTTCTCTTCAGGAGACTTCCAATATTAACACCCAATTGTTTATTTTACCATTTTTTAATACTAACGATTTTTTATTGGTCGCCCCATTGCATTTTTCGGGGTTTTTGTGGGTTTTTGGCGGACCTATAAACTATAGTTGCGATGAAAAAATTTGTTAAATACGCAATCGGGTATTATTACTGGAAATTTCCTACAAATAAACAGAGTTTTCTGGTAGAAAAGAATTGATTTTTAACTATTCTATACTATTGCTACGAAAAGTTGTTGTTTTCCCCATATAAAATACATGGAAAACTTTGGGCGCTTTGAGCGACCTCTAAATATTTTTTGATTTCAAAATAAAAAGATAAGGGTATCATTTTTTCATTTTTTATTTGGACCACCCTAATATAGATACATTCATACAAATGTATGTACTTGTAGATATACATAAATTTATATGAACTCTTGAAAACTTTGCTAATAAAAGGCTTATGTTAGGTGAGAGGTTCAAGCAATCTTAAAAGTAATTTAATAATTTAATTGAAAAATTAAATAAGGCACGTTCCATACGGTTGAATGGTCAGACCTACCGTTCCACGCGCCCACACAAGCTTTGCAGCTAGAAAATCAAGCGACCGCGGAATTAACTGTGAATAGTGGAAGTATGGGTTCGAAATGCAAATCAGCTGAATTTAAGTGTACGGCAGAGGGGAAACGCGCACGACTGCCATTTGAATAGTAAATTAGCTTTTTACTTTGCTTGTAATTATTTTATAAGGCAATTTAAATTTTTATGTTTTTTCATTATCATTTTTTCTAGTTTATTTTTTTATTTCTGCTAATCGCGCACTCAGCTGTTCCGTAAGTATCTGAGTTCCCCAACGCGTGCTCTCTTTTTATATCCACAAGTACATAAATACATATGTAGTTTCTCTACTCGCTAAGCGTGAGAGTATCCACTGTTTTGTTTGTGTCCATTTGTGACTACATTCATACCTACATATGTACATACGTATATATGTATGTACATCGTTTCCTTAAAATGGAACTACTTATGGTCGTTTTTTTTCAGTAGCTTTTAAAATTTATCTGCCCTTAAACACAAATTTTGTTTTCAAAAAATGTATTTAACGGGCAGATTAATTTTAAAAGCTACTTGAGAAAACCGCCATTAGTGTTTTTTTTTCTATTTTTTTGATTATTGTTCTTTGGTGTTTAGCATAAAAAAAAAGTTTTATTTATTGGCTTTTATAGTCAATTTTATCTTACATGTAGCTTTTAAGAGCCATTGGTGCTTAACCTCCTTACTAGTCAGTGGGGGGCGGGCATATCAACATGAGAACATGAAATATGTGCAACATTACACAAACACAATCAGAATCTGTATTCACTGACTTTACTTTGCATTTGATAAGCTTTTAGTGTTGCTTGCTTTTTTACTTCATGAGTTCCCAATTTTCGAATTGTGGCTGTAGTTTTTCAGCCTAGACCTATGGTTTTAACGCAGCAGCAATGCCGGTGAATATATAGGATCTTATAACTTATAAACATGAACAAGTTTTCTTTAATAGCGGTCGACCGTCGGGAGGCATTGGCAAACCTCCGAGTGGATTTCTGACATGAAAAACAGCTTCTTATAAAAATACAAACGCAGTTCGCAGTCGGCGTAAAACTACAGGTCCCGCCCCTTTGTGTAACAACCCCGAGGCTCACACCACAAATCAGAGGAGAAGCTCGGCCAAACCCTAACATATTGTTTAAGCGCCAATCTACTATTATTATTATCCCTTATAACAAACCTTCGCAGTAGATAGTCAGTCTAAAAGCTTAAACAGACGGCAGCGTTGATCCGGATTAGCGCGGACTTACTAGGATCAACTGCAGTTAATTCCCCAGTTGATCCGGATCAACGCTACCGCCTGTTTATGCTTTAAGACCAAGACCGAAATTTGATAAAATATTGTTTATTGTTTTTGTAACGGCACTGCTAACACTTGCCTAAATCGGTTGGTCTAATAATTTTTGTCGTCAAGCTCAACTAAAGACAAACTTAGGAAGCGTGCTGTTTCGACGGAGTCGAACCAAATGGAGAAGCCTGGTAGCTGGGTTGGGACAGGTGAAAAAATTGTTGGCGTCGTGTGGGGTATATTTACAAGTCACACATGTGTTGGGTATTTTGGGGTAGTCTGTAGTAGGAATTAAGTCTGCGGTACCCAAATCTTACTTCTTTATGAACCTCTGGACCCGACAGCATATCGACTGCTGAGTGGAAGATCGACCTATCTCGGCAACCAGTTCGAAAACGCCCTATCTCAAAAAACTTTTCAAGAACGCCCTATTTCAGAATTTAATTGAAAAACACCTTAGTACGATTAAAGAAATGAATAAAATCAGTACTGTACTTTAACTTTAAATAAATAAATTTTATAAATTTTTTTCTTCAATTATCAATTAAGCTGAATTTTGTTAACTAGTCTGTAAGGAACTTTTGTATGCTCATAGACTCAATAAATAAATAAATAAATAAAATCAGTACGTCTGGCAACCGTACATTCAAGAAGCACCTGGGCTGGAATCGTGACATCCGTTCACGGATCGAAAACGATACGAAAGAAAATTACGTGATACGTCAGGCAGTATAAGTTGAATGGGACAAAGAGTACGTTCACGTATGTCATAATCCGAAAAATGTGTTTTTACGTGACGAGTAGTACGATATCGTATGTGACGATTCGAGCCCTGTTTCCGTCCAAACATTTTCGTTGATTTCGCCAATTTACTCCCAACCAACCAACCGCCACTAAAGAAGTTTCACTTCAAAAAATATGATAAACCAATAACCATCAAAATCCCATTTCTCAGTAAAACCAAGTTGGCAACTCTGTTTTCAGTATATTCGATGGGTCCGTCAGGTTTTTGTTTTGCTTTTTTGCCTTTGCTGTCGTGTTTATGGTTTTTGCGTTTTTGTTTTTTCATTTCACCATTTTGTTCTTTATGTTTTTGCTTATTTTTGTTATTGTTTTTGCCACCATTGTTTTCATTGCAGCTGCTTATTACAAAGCAATTAAACAATTCTTCAAATTTAAGGATGACATTGGCCTAAAATAAATACGACACAAATAATGCCTTAAAAGGGAGCATATGAAGCTCCACGAACATGGCGAAGACGAAACAAAGTGTCAAAAACAAATATTTATAGAAATATGGGCACTTATTGAATATTAATTTAAAAATATACATTTGAAGATAACACTGTAGCACAGCACTTATAGCGAAAAGAAAACAAACAACAATAGGCAAATAGAGCTGCCTCAAGTACAAGCAGGTATGAATATATGTATGTGCATACATACATATGAATATACATACATACATATACTTGCATATACCTGAATGTATTATACTTATGTCGATAGACATGTCAAGCGAGGCAAGAGGATTATCAAACATCAGTACTATGTATATATGTACAAACGTATATACATATGTATGTACTAAAATGTACATATTTATATAGAAACATATCTATTAACACACAAATGCACAAATACAATGTGAGGCAACACTCACTCAGGTTGCTCACTTGCTCACTTATGAAACAAAATAACAACAGCAAGGCAACAAACGTCAGCAGAAATCAAACCAATTTTCTCAAAATCCAATTCCTAGCAATTTAAAATGCAATTTCGCACACGAATATTAATGGATAATTCGATATTTTTTTCTATAATTTTGAACGTATAGCAAAACAATTTCCTTTTTTTTACCTCAATACTTTATTTTTAATTTCTAGCGTTTCGACTTCTTTCTTCGCACTTGTCCGTTTTTTGCAACTCAGCAGGGCGAGAGAGAAATGACAATTTATTTTAATTCTGTGGATACTGAAAATTCGAGCACACAAACTGGACTGAATCCGCTGACTCGGATTCTCAGCAGTCACCTCGACTCGCTTGCAATGCACAGTAAACACTGAACTAAACTTTGCTGTACAATACTGAGCAACTAAATGTTTGTGTATGCCCAAACCCCTCTTCGTTTGTGATTATGTGTGTAGTGTGTATGATGTCCACACGGACGTCAGTACATACCCAGTAGGTAAAACTGAATCGAAAAAAATACAATTTTTGGCTCTCATATTTTTGTAAATAGTTTTTATTAGAAACTTATTCTTGACAGAAATGCTGTCAGAGGCTTGCCATGGCCTGCCAAGGCGGGAATTAGAGAACACTTTTATAAAGATTTTGTATGACCATAACACCTGTCCAAAACCCACTGAAAACAACTTAACATAAAAATTGAATTAAAAAAAGTCAATGCCACTTTTTAAAATTGCTCTTGTTATATGAAAAAAAACAAAAGTCTGTAGCAAAAAAAAAAAAAATAAATTAAAAATCTACGCGATTTTTCAGCCGCTTAATGCTTGCACTCATTTTACTAAAATTTGGCTTTCAAAGGGGAAATTCAGCAAGTTTTACAGCCTAATAAATTTTAGTTAAAGTAGCTAAATAATCCTGTTGTTTTTTATTTTTTTGCGTTGTTGATAATTTTCTTGAAATATAAAAAAGGCGTTATATATAAAAAAATCTGGTTAAGAAAAGTTTGAAATGAAATTTTGTCTATCCAAAATGTCAAATAAAAGGATTGTTTTTTTTTCTTTCTGTCCAATATCAAAATCGGTCACAAAAAAAAAATAATGATAATAATAATAATTAAATTAAATATAGCAAATAAAAAACCAACCTTCAATTCTAGTATATCTAATCAGTACAAGTTTGAAGTTTTTTTTTAATTTTTTTGTTGGCGGTGTCAGTCATTTTCTTTCATAAAGTATGTTCGACGACTTGTTTATATAGAAAAAAATTAACGAAGCCCTCAAAATAAAAATTTGCCAAAAATAAACGGTAAGTCCCAACTACTTCAAACTTGAACTTATTCTACTATTAAGTAGTGAATGAAGACACTGTCTACCGTGTATACTTAGCACTTAAATACATATGTACATATTAATGCTGTTGGAAATTTGCTCATTGATGACAAAGCCATCAGAGAAGATATTCAACAACATTGCGTGGGTCGTAAATTAGATAAAATTGAGCGCCTCGATACACTAGTCGATTCGAAATTTTAGGCACTCGAAACGAGGCTGATTGTTGTTGTTTTAGGGAGAAGCCTAAAGCTTTCGTAAAACAAAAAATACTTGAAAGCCATCTCACTTGTTTGAAAAAGTCATTTGGGCTGTTCAGGATCTTGTGCATATGTTCTTCACAATAATAAAATGCAAACGGTGGCCATAGTAGCAAACATAAAATTTGCAAACGCAAATACAAATGCAAATTCAAGACCATTCGCACAATATCCTGTACAGCTTATTGATGGCCCTAAGTACATATAAGGCCCTGCCTTCACGGGAAAACACTGATGCCGTGAAAGTGTGCTAGTGGTAACATCGTGGAGTTCTGAGGTAAGCGAGAAAAAAGCGTATACTTTCCATGTATATAAGTTTCCAACTGGGTACGTATATATTTCTGTATGCGGGACCTATGTATGTATGTATGGCTGAGTAAATGTATAATGGGTTTTATAAATGCGTGTGTGAAAAGCCAACCAAATGTAAGCAGCAACAAAACAGCAACAACAGATTGGAACCTGGGGAAATGACGGAAAAGCAAATAGCCAAGGACAATCTTGTAAAGTTGAAAAAAGCAAAACCAGAAAAGCAAAAAAAAACAATATAAAGTACATATGAATATACATATATATATATATATGTATATACTAGTTTGTATATGCGTGCAGATGTAAAACAAAAACACATTATGCTCCAAACATAGACTTTACAGCACAGCTGGAGATGGAATTGGGGATATGCAAGTATGTATTGACATAAAATACATACATATGTATATTATTAGGGTGGTCCAAAAATGCATGTGAAAAAGCAAAGTCGGAATTTTTATTCTCTCACCCCCTAGGATTGTTCTATAAAGAAAAAAAGTATACCCATATTTTTTATTTTGAAATCAAAAAATATTTAGGGGCCGAAAAACAACATTTCGAAGAAATGGTATAGAATTCTTAAAAATCAATATTTTTCTATCCGAAAACTTTGCCGTTGCTAGTTCCGCCAAAAACCCACAAAAACCCCGAAAAATGCAAAAATCGCTAGTACTAAAAAATGGTTAAATAAACAATTGGGTATTATTGTTGAAGGTCTAATGAAGGGAACCAAAGTTTTTCGATCGAAATATATTGATTTTCAAGAATTCTATACCATTTCTCCGAAGTGGTTTTTTCTCATATAAAAATACATGGAATGTTTTGAAAGCTTTGAGCAACCTTTGAATATTTTTTGATTTCAAAATAAAAAAATAGGGGTATACTTTTTTTCGATATACAACAATTCAAGGTAGTGGGAGCATTACAATTCTGACTGTACTTTTTTTGGATCACCCTTATGTATCTACATATTATGTAGGTACTTATGTTTGCATATTTATGTATATATGTATATGCACTCGTCAAAAATGTAAACACGAATGCCACTGGAAGAGAGAACAGGTTTGAGCGCAGAATCGCTGCCATAAACAATGAAGCAGCTGGTCCTGCAGTGTTGCCAAAGTTTGCAAGTTCCAGCGAATGCCTAGGCCAAATGCTAACGGGGTGTTTTATAAATTTATAAACACACTAGTAAGCCCGGGCACACGTTGTCCTGCTAAACACCGATACATAGGCAGGTTACATGCATCCTATATATTATGGGTCTTCACACCGAAGATTGATACGCGGTAACTCGGTGTTCCCCATGTATTTTGTTTGTGTAACACAATTTGTGGCGTGCGCTTTGATGTTGTCACACAAAAGGGAGGGACCTATAGATAGTTTTACGCCGACTCTGAACGACGGTTGTATTTTTATGACAAGCTGTTTTTCATGGCAGAAAACACTCAGAGGTTTGGCATTGCCTGCCAAGGGGCGACCGCTATTAGAAAAAAAAATTTTTGTTTTTTTTTTATTTATTTTTTTCTATATTGGTCGGAAACAGGCCTTGTGGAATTGTATCGTGCACTGCTAACCACTACACCTCATTAATTTAATTTAAATTAATTGAAACTTTTTATAATTTCAATACACAACTTCTTCAACACAACACTTCTTCAACAAAACAATTTCTTCCACAACTCAACGCTGGAACCCGCGGGATCCCAGAACATAAATCATTCTCATACTCGGAAAATGCGTTGTCTGTATTTACATACGTTTTATTTTTAAGGAATAGTGTTGAAGCATTTTCAATCCTTAAAAACTCTGCAGGGAAACCCTACATATCGCTAGCCAAGAATTTTTCTGAAAATATTTATTTTGTTGTAAAAGCAAGGACAGTTAAAAATGCAGTCCAATATACATATGTATTCATAGGAGAGGAGACAAGTCCCAAACAGCACGGGCCTGCGAAATTTAACTTTTTCACCCTTCTAATATATATGATATTTTCTTAAATACATATATAGGTATCATGCATTAAAATCAGGGACCTACAACACGTTCCGGCTCTGTTTAGTTCTGCATGAGAACAAAATGTAATGTCAAGAACGTTCCCACAAAATAACTCAACGGGAACAAAAGTATTGAGAGCAGTTTGAACGAGAGCAAAATGAGAACTGAAGGTTCGCGAGCGTTTCCTTAAAAAAACATAATGCGAACAACATTCTCGGGAACGTTCTCAAGAGGAGCAGAGTGAGAACGATAGTATCGAGAGCGTTTTCATGGAGGATCAAATAAGAACAAAGGTCTGGGGAACGGTCTGCTAGAGAACAAAAGTTTTCAGAACTTAACTTTAAAAATGAGAGGGGCATCTGCGTGTTGGGATTAAAAAACACTTCGGCGAGAACCATGATTTTTAATTCCCAGCTAGAGGAAAGCTTGATCATTTCAAATTTGAGATCGTTTATCATTAGGAGGCACTGTCCGTTTATAGAAAATTTTTTTTTTATTTCAGTGCAAGAAAAGTTCGTGTCTTAAGCCTTTCGTTGACTTTATTTGTATAATTATCTTTCAGTTCTTTTTTCGATTAATTTTAATATTCAAACATTTGAAACAAATGCAATGCTATGAGAAAAATTGTGTTATCGCTTCCATTCTTCGCGAATAGTTCATAGAAGATTTGTTCACATTCGTTCTCTGCCAGAAAGTTCGTGGGACCCAAATGGTTCTTCGAGAGAAAGTTCCTTAGAATTTTGTTCCCATTTTGTTCTTAGCCAGAAAGTTCCGGATACTATTATTCCCATTTTGTTCTCTTTGAAATGTTTCCGGAAGGATTGTTCGCATTTTGTTCTCTTTGGGAATGTTCTACAGTATTTAGTTTTTATATAATTCCGATTGAGAACGTTATCGACAGTATTGTTCTCCATTTCGTTCTCGTGAAAACATTCCCAAAGATTCTATTCATTTCGGTTCATTTCGATCATACCTTTGGTTTTCGGTCCCTGATTAAAATACAGCTTAGTGTTTTCTTGCATCGAGATTTATTTTTATTGATGGCATCATGCATATTTTCGAATTTTTAACAAGCTTCATGAGAAGGTAAAAATTAATTTATTAATAATAAAAGGTTTACTTAAAAGACAAACAATATTAGTTAAAAAACCGCTAAACAGACTAAGTAAATCAGAAAGACTTGAAGAAGAGACAGACGCCAACGTTGATCCGGATTAACGTGGGTTAACGGGCCGCGAGGTCATGAGTTCGAATCCCACGGCCAGTAGAATATTCATTTATTTTTTTTTATTCATTCATTTTTAACTTGTGTATTTATTTAATTTTGTTTTTAGTTAGTTGTTGTTAACTTTTTCAATAAAACTAAACTATAAAAATTTAGATTGCCTAGTAATAAAATAATACTGTGAAATAAAATAAGAAAAAAAAATTAAATATAATAAAGTTAAATAAAATATATAAAACAAATAAAAAAGTAACAAAGTAAAAAATTTTAGCAATCGACCGAACCGCTAAGTGCTATTATACTTATCGATTTTGAGTCTATTAGCATCAGTAGTTACTGATTTATCGTAGTTTCGTGTTTCTGTAAATTACCATCATATGGGAGGTGGGCGTGGTTATTGGCCAATTTGATGAACCTTTGGACTTCGTCCGCCAGTTCGTAGAGATGCCTCCTCCTATATATATATTTAATTTTTAAATATTTTTATTTTTGGTCGTTCGTCAGGGGTTTTCAAAGTTTGTTTCCTTAAAATATATTTGTCCACTTTTGACAAAACCACTTCTCTCGAGTGAGGCCATTTTCTCTTCAAAGCTGTAATTCATTGAGCTGTCGAACGATATTTTTATGTTGTCATGTTTACGGCAAGTTTAGTTGAAACGTAGTAGGACATAGATTTGCAAAAAATGGAACCGCTGGTGGCGCTGATGTCAAAATAAAAAGTACGTTCGACATAAAATGCACTTTTCTACCCGTTAAAAATTTTTTCAAGAGCAATATTAACAAAACTTTTCCAATGGAAATTTTAGTAACGGAACGTCACGACATATAATTCAGCTGATTAAACATAAAGCAGAAAGATTTCTACATTTAAAAACTTGGAAAATTAACCTTAAACATTCCAATATTCCTACAACATCTTTTATACAAATAGTTGTGCCCAATTCGCGGTTTTCGAAGTCAAAATACACTTCTTTTTTTATAACGTCACGCCTGCGCATACGTTTACATATATCTTTAAATCGCTACTACAAACAGTTGTAATTTTTTTTTACTGACTAAAGGGCCATTTAATTGCTATGCAAATCTTGAGAAACCTTTTAAAAATTTTGACTCTTTAAATTTTTTTTGTAACATTTTCTCATACGAGTGTCACATAACGCCAGTTTGGAATTACCCATATGTATTACTTAAACGGAAAAAAATAATCCACAAACATATTAAGCCGCTAGGTGATGCATGGTTCGACTTTTCTTATAACCACTATTAAAATACTGTCTTAAAAAAATTTGGTTATAAATAATTTGTTATTCAATTTTCGAAGATTAAAAATATGCTTTTTTGTAGTTCATAGAGGAATTTCACTTCTATCAATTGGGGCACAAATCGCAGTAAAAATGCACTTTAGCGGAACCTGCCCAAATCTATCCAAAAGCCAAGAGGGGTATCAATCGAAGTGTTTTAACGCCAATAATAAGCCTGTTCCAGGTACTTCTCGATTTGCAGGAATTTACAGGATTTTACAGGAAGCTTTTCCCGTACGACACCTGCGTCCTACTCCTTTCTGCGTTGGCGGCCTTCGGCGGTAGGGCAGGTTCCGCTTAAGTGCACCACTACCCGAATCGCGCAAAAAAAGTGCTTGCATTGCCACGTGTGAATGCACTTTAGAAAAATCAATAGATACATTTTTCGAAAGCAAGTAACGAGTACCGGGTACCGATGGTGTGCGCATCACTGAATTGTACATATGTGAATATACATAAAACAAAAAGAAGAAAGGAGAATGATGCAGAAAAAACAGTACAAAATAAACAACACAAAAGAGAAACAACCCAAAGTGTGATAATAAAGTGAAATGTGATAAAGAAAATGATTACAAAGCAAATAAAATCATAGTGCTACCATAGCAAATCGTCGCCTGGTTAAAGATTGTCGTATGTTACGCATGTACGTACGACGCTTACGACAATCTTTTACCCAGGCGACGAAATGGTTTTAATGATAAATCAAAGAACTTATACGTAAAATAAGCAAAATGATTGATTTCGCCAACTATAAATTATTCTTATCGTAACCGCAAATTTAAAATTTGAATAAAAAAAAAATCATTTGCTAGTTTTGAGCAAAATTGCGTATTAGTTTGTTGCGCTCAGGACTGGGCACGCATATGCGTTCAGCAAAAGTGCGTAGTAAAAATGTTGAAGGGGTTGGAGGTATATGTTTGCTCTTAATAATAGCAAAATTTCAACTGCGCAGTGTTGTTATTAAGGCAAACATAACGACCTAGCGTTACTGCCAAGCCCAATTTCCTTAACAACACAAAATATACCAATAATTTTTAGGAATGAGACGGCTTTACAAAGTTAGCAACTTAAAATTTTGAGGTTAACTAGTAATGTTTTAGATACCTCTGAACCATGACACTGGACATACTTTACTATGCAGAAGTAATAGTTTTAAATTTAACATGGATTTCAGCACAAATGACACAACGTCAATCGATAAGCGACCTTCCTAGCTTGGCCACTTAAAACTATGACGTAGTAATGAGGCATATTCACCCAATGCAATTATGGGATACAGAAAGTGGATGGGGAAATAAATCGAATCTATGTATTTTGTAATACTCACTTGAACAATTGATGATTTTTGCTGTAACGCTAATAATTACCTTCTCTTTGGCACAATTTTATCGTAGAATCGCTTGTGAAATTACCACCAATTTAGCCACACATCAGTTCAAATAGTTTTTTTTTATACTTTATAGCACTCACCCGACTCCTTTCAGGTGGGCTATAACCTTGTTTTAGGAATCCAAATATTTATTTGTGTTTTTAACTTCAAAAAATCACTTTTAAAGTTCCAAAATTTTCCTTAATTGGCTCACTTCTGCACAATTCGCACCTTTGCTCAACCAACAATTTCTATACACCACCAGCTGACAATTCTGCCAATACTGATTTTTACCATTTTCTTTTCGTTCTAAACTTTCTTTTGCTACAGAGTTGCATTTGATAGTATGACAAATAATTGGAAGTAGTCAAAGGTAGTAGTTTATAAAATTGCTATTTCATTTGGAAAATAGTTGTTTATGGTGAAAATGTAATAAGGTAAAGAAACTAAATTGTTAAGTGTTTCTAACTTTACGACTTTTGTAAAGGAATGCGTGTTGAGCTGTAAAATTTAGGCGACAATAAACCTAAAAAAATGTATATTTCTTTCTTACTTTATGGGTATTCCAAGTGTTATGGTAACTCTTTTTGCATGTTACTTTCTTGACTGGAAAGAAGAAGAAGAATGAAAGAAATGGCAAAATTGTTATATGTCGTGGATTTGTATTCATTGTGGAAGAACACACATTTGTACACAATGTTTGTATTCAATTTATAATAAACTGAAATAATTGTGAAAAAAAATCGAATTCAAAGCGGAAAAAGATACAACATTTGGTAAGTTATATACTAAACTAGAAGATTTACATGTTCCAGATGTTCTTACATTTGTGGAGAAAGTGACAGGATTTGGCGACGCGACGGCTGCGATAGCAACGCCACATTTGCATATTATGCAGAAAACCACCAAAATTAAATAAACAAATTAATTGTTGACCTGTATTTAATGCAAAATGCTTTAGCGGCATAGGTATATGTCAAATTTGCACACGTTTTTGTACCAAGGCGAATTTTTACAAGGTGGTCTGGTTAACCAATTGGTACGTAAACGATGGGCGTTTTGATATTTTGCAAGTTTGGCTCCAGTACTAGTGCCGCAATGAATAATTAAATTTTTTCAATTCGTAATGCAATGATTTGAATTTTAATTGATTCAGCTAATAACCTATATCATCGAGTTTTCATCGGTTTTTGTTTTATTAGTTCATAGAAGATGCACCGGTTAGTTCTTTCACTTTCTCTGATATACACCATAAGCATCAACATCATTCCAACACGAAACGTATGTATTAGCCAACCAACTGTGGTCATTCTTCCCACTCAGCGCCAGAGGAAGCTCCCAATGTACATATATATCTGACGAATGAGTAATGACTTGTCAGCGCAGAAATCAGGCGATTCATAGAAAATTCACTTGGTGTGCAAATAATCGATGCGGTTTTATAAGTCTTAATGTTGGGGGTTTCAGGGTATCGGAGGAGGTGGTGAGTGCATCGTTTATGGAATGTTAAGCGGCTATAGAGAATGAGCAAAACATTAGAAGAGGGTTTAGAAACCGACAAATGCGTGTGTATGTATTTCCGTACTGCTATTCTGCTGCAAGATTGCTAATTTGCATATCTCATACATATGTATGTATGAGAATACTATCTAAATATATGTACACACCTACCCTGCAGTAAAATTTAGAGAGAGTCTGACAAAGCGCTAGTTCCGAACTACATATGTATATCAGAACTATCTCTGAACTAGTGCAAAACGGATGTAGAGCGGGACAGTTGAAACTTGCGGTGTAAATGTGCAAATGCTCACTACTCGTGCGATACGAAGGTAGCTCAGCGAGAAGACCTTCGACTTAAGCATCGTTAGTCGCGAATTCAAATCGCGTTGGTGGAGGCAATTGTATGAACTTAAATTGTTGCATGCAACTTACAATAATTATTATTTTGGTAATTATCTAGGGGGAATTTCAACCCCCAAAATTGGTCAAAATTTTGGAAAGGGGGTACCATGAGACGCGTCTGGGCCCCAATAACAAGAATCCGAAATCGGAAATTAACTTTTTTTACCCGATCAAAAGTATTAACAAAAAATTTTGGGGGTTGAAAGCCCAACTAGATAATTGCCATTATTTTTTTAGTAAAAAATTTATGTAACAAAAATGAAATCTTAAACAGAAAAGAAAAAACGAAAAAAATATCCAAAAATTTAATCTTAAAAACGTTTTCATATAAAAAAAACTGTCCAAAACTGAACCGGTTAAAAACTAGTTGCAAAGTAATGCACTGGGCGACAATTGCCACCACCAATGACATCGCCGTGTAAAACTGGACAGTTGAAAGCATTGCTTGGGCATTGAGCTAGAACTAGTACTGTCGGAAAAATGCCTAGTTCTACGCTAGTTCTGAACTAGTCAGATATTCTGCAGGGTATGTATTTATACCAATTCATACATATGGTCGTATGGAATAGTAGCTTACGTCGGAAGGTTGGCTTTAGTATAATGCACCATTCTTTTTATTCTTTAAAGTTTAAACCACAAGCCCTGCAAACCATTTTTTCATATTATTCTGAATTTTAGAGAAATTTTAAAGAATTCGTAAAGATTTCATCCGTTTTTTCACTGAATTTTCTAAAATTAAATAAACCATGATGATGCACATGAAACAAACTGTGCGGTTTTCAATTATTTTACGAAATTTCGGAAGAAAATCGGTAACGCAATGTGGCTAAGTGAAGAATTTCTTCCAGAATTTTTTAAAATTTTCCTTATTTTTGTGGTGTGGCGCAGAGAAAAATGTTCGCAGATGTGTGACTAAGGCGGGGCTTGATTGTGTGAAATCAATGTCTAAAGCATTGAACACTAAGTTAAGTTCAGTACAGGTTCTAGAGATCGGAGCGTTGGCACCATAACTGCTTCTAGAGAAATCTATTTTAAAGAAATCCCAATGGCGGCGGATTCTAGAAGGAATATTAAATGCAATCTTTTCTAGAAGAGAAGGGCAGTCAATTGAGCCAGTTATGATATTAACGACAAGCGTGCACGCCAATATGGATCTTCTGTTACCAGTGATGTAAGGTTGATTAGTTGGCAGCGAGAATAGTAGGAAGGTAGTGGAAAAGAAAATTTTAATGAACAGAGAACAAATTTTAGAAAGACTTTTTGCACACGTTCTAATCGGTTGGATAGAATTTTAGTGTAAGGCCTCAAAATAATCGTTGCATACTCCAGTCTTGACCTTTTATGGCGCCACATCTTTATTTATATTCTATTTTTTTCTTATCAGTTTGAAATAATTTTCCATTGCCTGTTATTACATAAGTATGTATGTACATAATTCATACACGTACTAAGCGCAGCTCACTTTCATTACCGGCAAAATGAATTACCGTATATTAACATACGCTTTAATACAAAGTATCATACATATTTGAATGAACAACTATTGTTACGTGTTAAAAAATATATATAAATATCTGTATTTGCCATTTCTGTTGCTATTTCACAGCTATTGATTGCTTATTGTGTCTTAATGCACTTAATGTAGTTTGTGATTAATTTTGTAGAAATTAAACCTTTTATCTTTCAATAACATTCTTAATAATTATTAAATATAAGTACATATTTATATATGTACATTCAACTTGTTCAAAAATGACTCATTCCAATACGAAACGTAAACCAGGAATTCAGAGAAATTTCCATTCGATGTGTTAATCGGTGAGCCGCTCGAATCCAATGGATTGAGAAAAGTTGTTTTCTGTACATACATACATACATAAAGTATCGGTCATATCTATAGCACGCCATTTCAAAGTGATATTGTGTGCCACTTATGTTTATTTATTAATTTTTAAGAATTTTCAATTAAAATATAGTTCATTCTCAGACAAACCCGATAATGTGCAAGTTTGAAGTGGCTACGAACTACCGTTTATTTTTTAAAATTTTTTTTGTCGCATTGGCTTCCATATAATGAATAAACTTAATTTATTTGTATATGGAAGAAATCCGCAACACATTTGGCGAAAAAAATTCTAAAAAATTAACGGTAATTCCTAGCCACTTGAAATTTGCACATTATCAGACTAAAATTGAAGGGGCTAAAAAACTGTGTACTCAAAAAAATTCTTACACTTCCGATGAAAAAGTTTGAAGTTTGGATGAAAATTTGTTGCACTTTTTTGTAGTTTTCTACAAATTGTTACACTTGGGTTTATATGTGGTTTGTCTGAGAATGAACTGTATTTGAATTGAAAATTCTTAAAAATAAATAAATAAACATAAGGGGCACACAATATCACTTGGAAATGGCGTGCTATAGATATGACCGATACTGTACATACATACTATATACAGGCTGAATTTTGGAATGTACAACTGCAAAGTATGTATGCAGTTTGACTACAGTATTTGTACAATATCGGACGTTGCATCGTCAGACAACATTGCAAAGTGATGCGTTATGGATTTTGAAGGTTATTTTCATAAAGAAATTCGGCAGTTTTGGTTTAGTTTGATGATAACCTCATTAAAAATGAATACAATTAACGCCAAACTCATAACCATCGTTCAAATATTGGGCCGTATAAATAAAAACTACTTAAACAACCGCTTTAATTAAAATTTCAGACCTCTTAAATTTATTTGAATAAATCGAGAAAAAGGTCTGCAACTATCATTGGAATGTAACTATCATTTCGCTGAAAGATGAATTATAGCCAAAAACGCTTAGTTTTCAGGAAAGCTGTTTTTGTGTTGTAAAATATGAACTATACGCTTTCAATAAAAATTAGGCTGCTGTAACCTTCATAGAAATATTAAAAAAATATTTAAAGTTGTGACTGGTGGGACTGATCCTTGTGACTAGTGTAAAGTGATTATGTATGAAGTGAAAATTTCCATAAACAAAAATTACAGCTTCTTTTTATTTATTTTTTTTTTAACTTTCTTCAACAGATTAATGAAATGTAGTAATTTAAAAAGAGGTTACTACTGAAATAGGGATAATTAGGGCATTTTAAAATTTATGTAATTTTCCTCTTTTACATGGAATGACCCCGATTTTGTAAAATAGGAACACTTATCAATTGAAACTAATGCATCTTTAATTTATCACGCTATCAAGTACAAATCAGGGCATACTTCCAGATTATCTGAGTGATAACCTACGATAAATTAGTTTTAATTATCTATTTATTTTATTTATTTTTTTTATTTATGGCAGTCGTTTAAGATCTATAGCAAATCTTGCCAATTACAATGTTTGCTTCATGATATTTGCTTGCTTTTCTACAAATAATGTTTATTTATATACACTCATATTCATAAAATCAGGACAAATTGTACATTAAAACGTTTTCTTATTTTTCATATTTTCTTTAACAAAATTTCAAATACTCTATACTTTTATACAGGATATTAATTTTATTGCATCCATGAGGGGTGCTATTTATATATGTATATATGTACATTATAAACACGGTTTGGGGAGCTGGCGAGGCCCAGTCTTCAGTCTTCATTTATGTGCAGCAGGCTGAAAAGTCTAGTTTCCGCAACATAAAAGTTGGCAAATTAAAAAAGAAAATGTTTATAAAAATCCCGATTAATCAATACCTTTATTCTCACAATAATCGATTTTAATTTTTTACATACTCCATCATCACAATAATCGATTTCCATTTTACATAATTTGAAAAAGTCAAAACAAAACATTTAATAGAAAACCTTGAAAAGTTGATTATATTCAAAATTATTCATAAATATGAAATACGAAAAACTAAATTTTTGCGATCAATACCAATACTAGGCTGTATTTAACTTTCGAAAAAAATGAACGTTCCACTCATGGTGAAATCATGGTGTAATAATAACAAGGTGTTGTCAGTAACTTAACCTCACTTTTTCGGCAGGTCTATTCCGGTCACGCATTTTAAAGTAGTAGAAAAAGTACTAATTATTTACTACTTTTAATCCGTTCATGCGTACTATTTCAAATTAAATGTAGAAAAATGTTTAATTACAGGCCTATAAGCCTGAATATATGTTTGTATCGTATGCTCCACACAGGTTGCACATATATTGTAACTTATAAAAAAGTACAGGCCGTAAAATAAGGCAATTTCCTATAAAACTGTAAATGATTTTTTAAATAGATTAGTAATAATAATAATAGATTGGCGCTTACATATATGTTAGCGTTTGGCCGAGCTTCTCCTCCGACTTGTGGCGTGCGCCTTGATGTTGTCACACAAAGCGGAGGGACCTACAGTTTTACGCCGACTCCGAACGGCGATTGCATTTTTATGAGAAGCTGTTTTTCATGGCAGTAATACACTCGGAGGTTTGCCATTTCCTGCCGAGGGACGACCGCTGTTAAGAAAAAACCTTTTTTCTATATTTTTTGCGATGTTGCTTTGACCAGGGTTTGAACCCAGGTGCTGCGGAGTGGAGCGCGCACTGCTTGCCACTACGCCACAGCGGCTGACATATAGATTAAAACACATAAATATCGATAATATAAGCGAAGTCGTAATTTAACCATGCTGCCGCTCTATTCTGGTGTATCAGTAGTCCATTTGGCTCGATATTATGACAATGCAGCAAAAGATATTTAATATAAAAAAATCGACTTTCCATACGATTTTTGTGTACGTCTTTTTCCATTGATAACTACGATATCTTTAATATTTTATATTTTGAGGACAAAAATTATACAAATCCAGCAATTTTAATTATTAATATCGTTCTGAAAACACGAAGTTCTTTAAAAATCACGATAAAATGAAATACTAAAATGTTGTCAGTAGCGACGTGTTTGTTGTAATTTTGACAAGATCGGCATGCTTATTTTCAGTGCTGCCGATCTTAATTTTTATAATGCTATTAGTTGGGAAATTGTATTTAAAATACTCCCATTTGGCAGTTTAAAAAAGAAAATGTTTATAAAAATCCCGATTATTCAATACCTTTATTCTCACAATAATCGATTTCCATTCTTTACATACTTCATTATCACAATAATCGATTTCATAAATAACATACATGACATTTTACATAATTTAAAAAGTCAAAACAAAACATTTAATAGAAAACCTTGAAAAGTTCATTAGATTCAAAATTATTTATAAATATGAAATGCGAAAAACTAAATTTGTGAGATCAATACCAATACTAGGCTGTATTTAACTTTCGAAAAAAATGAATGTTCCACTCAGAAACTGAGCATTTCAAAATAACCCGAAAAAGTTAAAAACTTAGTTCAAAAATTGCATGCATATCGATGGTCCCCTGCAACAAAGGGTGCAATTCAAACTTCAAAAAATAAAATACATACTATATTACTGTCTCTAACCCTTGTCTAATCTAGTAAGAGAATTATTTTTTTTTGAATTTTGAATTGTGTCGTTTTTGCAGAAGAGCATCAGCATATTAATTGCTGTTTGCACATTTTCTTGACTTCACTATATTTTCTGCATTCCAGATGTTATATGGCATAAATGGCTTGCGCTTCAAATAATTGAAGAAGCAGACTTCAGCAAGAGGAGAAGCACAAGAACAAAAAAAATAAATTATAATAATAAAAGTAGAAAAGAAGCAAGAGTGACCCCGCCTCTATCAATTTGGAGAGTAAAACATACTGATACATTGAAGCAATTGAGCAATCCGCAGTCACAACGTTTGTGTGCACCCGAAGCCAACAAGTCAGCCGGTCAACTGATCAAATATTGCGCTGAGCGCAAAAGTGCCATCGTAACCCACAAGTGTGCTCTCAGACCATAATATTGTTGGAAATAATTGACGCAAATACAAATTAGCCGTCAGTATACAAGAGTGAGTTGGCGTGGTGTCTACGCTGCGAAAACATACGCGTTGTGGGAGTGCAGGTGTATTTTACATTTATATTTGTGTTAAAATTTTGCCACCTCCACTTTTAAAAAGAGTCTTCATACACACTTTGACTGAAAGAAACGTAACAAAGTACGTACTTAAGTGGAATTGAATGCCGTGGAAAGAAATGTACTGACGCGTGACTTGAAAATTATCAAAAGGAAAAAAGGAAAATATTAAAAAAAAGACAAGAAAAATTCTAACGCAAACCAATTCTGTTATTTCTACAAACTTTTTTACTCGCGCAAGAGCCAGGCGGCTTAAGCACTTGTATTTAACAAATTAATAAAGTGATCGGGAAACTGTGTTCCGGTCACAATAACGCCCACTTTCCCCGCCTGGGACCCAATCAAGTAAAAATGACAACATCAGCATTTAAAAATCGGCGTAACAACGCATCGCCAAGTGACGCGGAAGCTGATGGTCGGATCGTCAACGATGCCAATTCTGCACATCTGGATCATACAATGGAGAAAACAGATTCGGAAGAAGATGCTTGGTCATCAACTGGTTATGATTATATCAATCCATTTGTACATCGACTACAGATTGACAATAGAATCGATTTGGCGAAGGTATGTGCTTTTTAGTATTCGATTAGACATGTTTACTACGACTTCGTGTTAAAAAAAAAAATCATTACATGAATGCATTATTTTTCGCAATTTTATGCGCTTGCAAAAACTAAGTGAATAAATAAGTATTATTATATTTTCTTAAGCCAATTAAAGGGCAAGGAACTTACCTTTATATATCGTCGATGTTTTTACAAAACCGCCCATCGCCCAATTGCAAAACCGCCTATCTTACGGCACTCAAATTTGACAGGAGAGCGAAAAAACGGATTTACTTTGAAGACATTGCCTTGATAGGCGGTATTTTCTCCAGCTATTATTTTACAAATCTGTTGTTTTAATAACGATTTAACGATTTGTATGCATAAATGCCCGGAGTTCAGGGTTACCAAATCTCATTTTTGCTTCAACGGCGATTTAGGCGGTTTTGCAACTGGTCGATGGGCGGTTTTGCAAAAACATCGACGATTTTCTTTACTGATGTGGCACATGGGTATCAGAGTCATTGTTTCGAATCAATTTGGAAGTTGGGGCTTCTTCCCTATGAAGTTGTTCTCACTTGATATGTTTTGTATTCGTACCCTGTTGCTAAGTCCACTTTTTATGAAAACTCATATTTTGATACAGGAGGCAAGAGAAATTCAAAATGCATCCTTTCGAAAAGGATAAAGGTCCTTGTTTTTAACCGATTTCACAAAAAGGAGGAGGTTATCAGTTCGTCGGATTTTTTTTTATGTATGTATGTTACCGCATAACTTTGGACCAGGTTAACCGATTTCGATAATTCTTTTGAAAGGTGGTAGCTCAGGGGTGGTCCCATACTAATTTGGTTTAGGACCGATAATTGGATCGTGAAGAAGTTAACGATAATCTTAAATTTTTATTTGAGAATTGAAGTCGATTTTTTTTTGCTTAAAAATTACTTGTATATTTTCTCGTTTATATTCAATGAAATGAAAATTTGCTGAGTCCAAAAGAAGCTCCGAAAAATTCGATAAGGCCAAAATAGTACGAAATCTTTTAATAAAGATCGAATTTCTCTGATTCGTTGCTTTGCTTTAAATAGGCAAAATGCCGTATTCAAAATTTGTGAAATAGTTGAAAAAATGGTTATAATAGGTTTTTTCCTCTCCTGCAAAATTTTTCAATTGGGGCTTAGTAACTTATCACTCTAAGCTAGCGATATGAACTTCTTTCATATTAAATTATAAAAATATATATAAAGTTCGAAGATTTTTCTTGAAACCAATTATTTAAAATACTTATGAAATGGTCGGATTCTTGTTGGAGAATCGTGTGTTTTTCACAGCCGACATTCAAATAGGAAATGAGAATATTTTCTAACGGTTAATATAAGCGGCAGAATTCATTCTAATACAAACGAAGTATTCTAATTAATTAGCAACAGCTACACTTACAGCTAACTGCTTGTGTCTTTCGTTTGCTGGGCAAGAGCGTCCAGCTCCATGTTGTTGTTGTTGTTGTTATTGTTGTAGCAGCTCCATCAGGGATGTCGGTGTAAACAGGTTTTTCACTACTAAAAAAAAAAAAATGTGTCCTTTGGTCCAACGATCTTGAATGCTTGCTTACCCTTACATTTAAACCATGCGGTTATAAATGATCGAAAAATAAAAACACAAATACAATGATTATTCATGATCGCAAAATAAGAAGTCTTTCCAATAAAGATGTAAAGATTTGTTTAGCATACTTATTGTCGTATGTATACAATTTTGTTGCAACTTATGTATTGTATATATATTTATTTATTTATTTGTTGAATTAAATTTCTATTGGCTGTGTCGGAGTATATAGTATATAGTATAACTGTGACTAAGTGACAGAGCTATGGGTCTAGCCCCTAGGGCATGATCACCCAGGACACCGCCTTGTAAATAGTTAGCGATAAAGAGACATTCGATATTTGATAGCGAGAACGCCGGGGATGTTTTAATAACCACTTAGCCTTCTGAATATTTCAGTATGTACATATGTATGTATGTATTTGCCGCGCCAGACTTCAATAACTCACAAATGGTTCTACTCTCGAGACTTCTCACAAGTCCCCAGACTGTTTCGCAGATTTGCCGCTGCTGCTTATTATCGCACATACATAAATATTTGTTATTTACTCGTACGTGAGTTGTTAGTAACAAGAGTACTCGAAATGATTTAGCGCTAATGTATTTAAATTAGATAAAAAAAAATCATACGATTCAGTTTTGTTGCTTTCGCTTTTATTTATTGCGTTGCCGTAGTTTGTACCACATATGTATCTACATAATTACGTTCTACTGAAAAAAGTTCTCATTTAGGAGCGAAACAGCATCAATGGCATAAAAAAATGTGCAGAAGAAAAGCTGCACTACAATTGTTTGTGTTTATGTACGAATAAGTAAACACTCCTCTCTAGTTAGACCGATTTTGGAGTATGCATCTATAGTATGGAATCCTAGCTATCAAATTCATAGTGACAGGCTCGAATCAGTGCAGAAACAGTTCCTGTTATTTGCCCTCAAAAATTTATGTTGGGACTCGTCTAAAAATCTCCCACCCTACAAGGATCGCCTGAAGCTTATAGATTTGCCGACGCTTCAGAGTCGTAGAGAGATGCTTGGTGTTCTTTTTTTAATTAAATTAATGAACGGGATGGTCAGTAGTCCCTTTTTACTGAGTGAGATAAATTTTTGTATTCCTACAAGACCCACGAGACATTTTAAACCTATTGTGTTGAGTATTTGTAAATCAAACTTTGAAATGCATGATGCTTTTCGGTGCTTATGCCAAGATTTTAACAAGCATTATGATTGCATCGACATATCTGAATCGCTTTTTGTAATAAAGAAAACATTGCTCAACAAGTTAACTAAATAAACTAATATCTGCAACCGTGAACGAAAAAATTACACAATATCTATGACTGCTTAGTACAATTGTAACGGCTTCGTATATTTCCGCGACCGCGTAGGACAATAGGAGCAGGGATCGGAAACTCGGCCTTTCCGACCTCGCCCAACAGTTCGTCTATAGCGTGGAGCGGAAACTAGGACTTTCCGCCTGCCTCACTTACAAAGTAACGACTACGGGAACATGGATCGGAAGCTCGGCCTTTCCGACCATGATCAACGGCCTGTAAACAGGGCGGAGCGGAAACTAGGTCTTTCCGCCCGCCGCACACAAAAGTAGACTGGAGACAAGGCCTCGCCAGCTACCCAAATTGCTATTGAATATCATTGTTATCTTTACAAGTTAATATTTATAATTATTTCACTCTGTAATGTATCACACATACTTAAATATTCTAAATCTTTTTATCTCAACTGTCTGTAAGAAAACATTTTTCTGTAGACTAAATAAATAAATAAATATAGTGAGGCCAAGCGCATGTAAACATATGGCGAATATGGGTTTGTGCAACTGTTTTATGAGATTTTCCATACGCAGGAAATAACTCAATTAAGCGTATCGAGCTTATGCGATGTTCACACGTTACCTTTAATTATGCAGTTAGGAATATTGGGAAATTTAGCTCTTAATTGAGCTTAATGTATCACATTTTAGCTCACTAAATTGTGCAATAATATATATTTCCACATATGTACATAAATTGAGCCAGATTTCCTTAACTTTGTTTTTTTTTTTAGAAAATGTTATTTACGAAAATGAAAAATATATACATACACTCATGATCATAATAATAGGTGCAAATATTGTTTGCCACTTATCTTTATTTATTTATTTTTAAGAATTTTCATTTAAAATATAGTTCGATCTAAATCAAAAACCACACGAATAAAAGTTTTATAGCTTCACAAAAATTAATCAAACTTAAAAATATTTTCATCAAAAGTTAAAATTTTTTATTTTTTATTTATTTTTTGTTGCGCGTATTATCTTCCATATAACGTATGAACAAAGTCTATTTTTATATGGAAGAAAATGACAACAGTCGTTGTTTGAGCTAATCTATTCTTTTGCCAGACTGCCAGGCCACTTGCTCAAATACCACTACAGATAATTGCTAGTGGGAAGTTCGCGAGTAGGTATTCTCTGTGACATCGGTCAAAGAAGACTTAATCTAGCAAAAAGGTGGTATGCTGATGTTGGTTTTAGTATTAATCCCTAGGGGACAGCGATCGTCCCTTTTACCAGGAAAATAATTTTTACGGGAATGAAAAACTTAGCCGTCGCTTGGATTGAGATCAATGCCGTCACAGAAGTTAAGTATCGTGAGTCTTATCCTAGACTCCGAACTCAAGTGGAGGACTCATGTTGGTGCCGCAAACGACAAAGCTACGAGAGCGCTGATGGTGTGCAAACGTCTAGCGGTGCAAATCCTAGAGATGCACCCAAAGGATCCTAAGATGAATGTACGCCATGATAGTACGACCAATGCGGCAATGGCTTGGGTACCGTCCACTACTCTGGCAACGGTAAGGCAGTCCCTCACCAAGAGTCAACGTCTGGCGTGTGTTTGCAGCACGAGGCTTTGAGTACATGTCCGACGGAAGCACTGGAGGTAATTCTTCAACTTTAGGAGAGGAACTGCATCTTACAGTTGAACAGACGGTAAAGCGAACTCTCTTATATATCGCGGGAGGTGGCTTTGACAAAGGTAAGGTCTTATCTTCTAGGAACAAGGACAAACTCGGCTACCACCTCCCACTAGTTCTATTCCCCAGAGACGATATGCATAGAAGAGTAATTTTCGAAAGAAGCTCTAAGGTAAATATATATCGTCGTTTCAAGTACAAAACCGCGTATGTGAGGTTGCATAATTTATTTTGTAGGGAGTAAAAACACTCATATTTCAAAATTGTTCTCTCTTTTATAAAGCAATCGCATTTCTGTCTAGTATATTTCAGGACGAATGGATAAGCCAAGAGCTTCGGTGAGCAAATCCAATTTTTGGCATAAAATGTCAGTTACCCGGTTTTGCAAAAAGACGATATGCGGTTTTTTACTTTAAACGACGATATGTACAGTAACGCGACCTGGAGTACCTCTATTATGGAGAGTCACACCCAGGCAAGCAGACTACAGTGGTACACAGACGGCTCTTTGAACCCCCAGAGTGTATTGAAGCAGACTCCTAGCAGACCCTAGACTCAAGCTTTCAGTGCCCTTGGCACTTGCCCTCCCAAGCATCTTTTCCAAGCGGAAGTTTATTCCATTAGACTGTGCGCAGAGATTAACCTTCATAGGAATTATCGACGTGAGAGGATCTTTATGTTAAGTCTGTTCCAGGTGCTTCACGATTTGCTGGTTTACAGAAAGTCCTTCCCGTTCGCCACCCTCGCCAAGGTTTATTAATGGCAAAACAGTTGTCCCTGTAAATCTTGTAAATCCTGCAAATCGTGAAGAACCTACAGGATGCTTAAGGGCTATTAAGTGATGGTCAGACGGCACTTTTAGCTCTGGTATCCTTCGAGATTAAATGCTCATTGGTTGGGCGCTACTCGTTAAATACGTTACCTTACCCATCCGTGTTAAAAATTAATAAATTGCCGCTGTACTTAATAAAACAATAGTTTTTGGCGGTTTCATGGACTGCCGATAGTATAATTACGCCTCCGTCTTGCTCATCATAGCTAACATATGTACATATTGTGTATCAATCAGAATTTGTTTATTCCTATAATTCGATGCCGATGGTTGATCATCTTCATAATAACTACTTGAAGGCTTTTAATATGTATGTAAATACTTTGATTTAATTTATATTTACTTAAATACTTATATTAATTAATTCTTTGTCAATGTACGTATTTAACTGATCAGCTTTTAAATTAAGACAAATACACTTAATTGATGATTATATATACAAATATGTAGATTCTTAATAACATTCCAAGGCGACAATACATTTATGACTAATCGCTGCTCAAATATTCGACGCAGTTCACTAGGAAAATAAATAATGACTCATGGTTTTTCTTATATTTATTAATTGACCTAAATATCGCTTATATTACGTTTGTTTTGTGACTTAAATCTATAAATTTACTGCATTGATCTTTCAAAAATTTAATGTTGATTTCAACTATTCAATTTCTGTTCGAGTACTTCCTGTGAAGAGTCCACCGCTTAAAAGGAAAGAATCCAGCTCTTCAGCGACTAACGCAGATTATGAACAGAGTACAAATTGCATAATTTTAGGCGCACTGTATGTTGATTTTTCTAAAAGGGCACATGAATCTATGTTTTGTGTCCAAGTGACCCAATTACGCTAAGTTTTTCATGAGTTCGTTTGTAGCTCAAAGAAAATATGTGGACTCAATTTTTGTGTGTATTTACATACAATAATTATGCAAATATTTGCTACATATTTTCTTGGCTGTAGTAAAATATATTTAATTGCACTCAGCGTCAGAGTCAACGTCTGCGTGGCTGCTATGAAGCCCGATTACATTTCAGCCTTCTACTCTGATTACCTTTTAGTGCAATCTTCTGTACATATTTCGCTTCGTATTGGTTTGCTTTCATTTTCATTTTCGTTTTCTATTTTGTTTTCTGCCTTTTACTGTTGATTTCAATGTCGACATTGTTGTGTAGATATGCGCTCTTTATGCGAATTGGTCATGGCCCATGTGGTGGTGTGACTTGTGCCGGCAGATGGCTATAGCTGAAGCACAGGCAAAAGCATGTACAGTCAGCGTCAAAAATTAGCATACCCTGACGTTTTTGAAAGTATTAGTTATTCATATTTTCCATAGAAAATTTTTCTTATTTCTTTTTGTAAAAATATATATCTTGGTTTAAAATACAAAACCGCGTTTCGTGGTTCTGCAAAACCTCGTAACTGACATTTGTGCCAAAAAAGATAGTTGCTCACCGGAAGCTCCTGGCATTAAGCCCTTAGCCATTCATACTAAAACATCGATACTTAGATATAAGAAGAAGAGATAAAAAAGAGAACCGTTTTGAAATTAGAAAAGTTTTACTCTCTCCTATAAAATTTTGGCAACCTAACATACGAAGTTTTGCATTTTCTTGATACGCGGTTTTGTACTTTAAACGGCGATATGCATATATTATTATTATTATTATTTTTTTTTCATTAAGTACTCGGGGTAAAATGCAAGAAATGTTCAATTTTTCGATTCGTTTTCTTAGAAAAATTTTGGATATGCAATTTTGTAACCCATGTAGCCGTTTCAATTCGCTGGTGTTCATATAAAAAAGGTTATATCGCTCATTTACTTCAATAGTGTCACAATCCCAAAATTACAAATTTTGTGTAAAGTAAGTAAAATCCAAAAAGTACGGGAACTCTTTTCGGGTAAAAACTGGTAAAACTGTCAAATACACCGTGGGCGACATTTTTTGTTTACATAGCAGATTTTTTTATCATTTGCCGATCTGCTAAATTAAATACGCAAGCAAATAAACAAAAATACTTACAAAACTTGATGTTTCCTCGCTGCGATATATTTATGAAGGTGAAAATGCAGAAGTATTTTTTTTTTGCTTATTCAACTTTAAAATCATTTGAACAGCTGATGGGTTGACACTTTACCAGATTTTACCAGCAAAAATTCTTGCAACTTCTGGCAATGAGAGGATCGATTTTACTCTCCCATGTTTCCCCTACTTTAGCAGAGATCCGAGTACGGGAGCGCTTTCTGGTAAATTCCTGTAAACTCTTGCAACTTCTTGCGAGTTAGGGAACGCAACTAATATGTATTAATTTTTACTATGGGGGTATATGTAAATCCAAATTTTTTAAAGCCGCTTTTCTCGAGTTGTTTTTTTTTTAGTTGTGACACTATTGAAGTAAATGAGCGATTTGGAAGAAAATGGGCTAACAACTGCGTACTAAAAATTTGTCTTAGAAATCGAGTTTAAAAATTGAAAATTTCTTGGTATTTCTTGCATTTTTCAGAGTTTGGTATGAAAATAAAAAATTTGATTCTAGCTGTATGAAGTATATTATTTTTATACAAAAATAAGAAAAATTTGGTATTGAAAATATAAATAAAATCTTAAAAACGTCAGGGTATCCACATTTTTAACGCTGACTGTATATGCATACATAGTATGTAAATATCTGTGGTATTTTTACATGTGGGTACAATAAAAAATAAATCACTGTTTATTTTTGTATTTATTTACTTCTGCTGCTGTTTGCTGCTTCTGCTGCCACCGCCACTAGTTTTGACCACTACATACATATGTACAGACATATACATATGTAATACTCTTTAATTTTATTTAATTATTTTTTTATCTCGCGATTGTATAATTTATATGTATATGTATATGTATAAACTTGTAGGTATTTTATCTTGCTAAAAAAACAAGAGGGGAAATGCACTGAATTAGGTTTTAATTTTTGAAAATTAAATCGTTTAGAACTATGCAAGGTCAACGCCTTCTAAATAGCCATACTAAGTACGTATGTACACTCAGGTATAAAACTTTTTTTTAGAAAAATATAAAAAAAAAAATTCTTATAAATAAAAAAATAATTGCTTTAAATTTTATTGTTTTTTTTTTTTGGTTAGAGGTGCGCAATTCCACTCGGTAGGGCCACGCTTCGAACCCTGATCCGATTAACAGCAAAGTGTTTTCTGATAGCGATGGCCTTAGGCAGACGATGATAAACCTCCGAGTGCATTTCTGCCACGAAAAGGCTTATAAAAAGAAAATCATATAGACTGTGCTCCGCCGTCTATATTACAACAGCAAAACGAATCGGAGGAAAGGCTCGGCCAAACATTTTGGAAAATGTGTAGTCTTTAACTATTTATACGGTATTTTTTTGAATTAAAAAAGAGTGGCAGCATCTAAAACTGCACAATCGGATTCTGAAAATAACTACGTTAAATTTTCCTTTCCGAAATTCTGGGACTCAGACGTCAAAGCACACAGTGAGAAAGGCATCCTCGAAACAGTCGGCCACCTCCCTTATTAACTTTTCTTCGAACGCATCCTTCAGTGGTTCTTCTTACGTACGCCATTCCGTCGTCCGCCATAAAGAGGTTTTTATCGGGTCGTCAACCGTTTAAACTAAAGTCCTATCGTCTAAAGTTAATGCACCGAAAAAAACCGATTTTCTCTTGAGTTATGTTTTTTCCTCATCTGATGTAGGCTTCCTTCTCTGAGACCCGCATTTTTAATGGTAAACTTTTATGCTTAATAATAAAAAAATTTTACTACGACTTATGTATTTACATACTATATGCCAAATTTGCACAGAACATAAAATAATAAAAAAAATTTGCCATTAAAAGAATGTCATGTGGAAACAAATTAATGATTTGTTTACAAAAATAATAGGTCAGGTACTTTTTAGTTCTCAATTTTGCCATTAAATATATGGAGCTCTCTAACCGTCAAAAAGTTGTAAGCGAGATTTCTATTTTTATTTATGCAGAAATGAATATATATGCTCTAAGAACATATTTGTATCAAAAAGAAAATTTTGAAAAAATGTCGCTTCCATCTTTTCGGCGGTTAGGGTTCGATATTTTCATTTAACGTCCAGTAGAAACCCGGCATTATTGCATTAATTTCTTGGAAACATCTGCAAATTTAAAACTTTAGGTAGAGTAGAACCTATCTAAATTTAGAATAGTATGTATATTCAGTGGTGGCTACATAAATGGGGACACTACTTTACATGTTTTGGTAATTTACTTTAGATTTTTTGCTTACAAAAATATACAGCGTGGCGACGAATACCCGTTACACAGTTTTTTTTTAGTTACTGCTAGCTGCTGGGGATATCGGCTGGGAACATTTTTAAATTTCATTGGCACTTTTAAATTTTTGCAGAAATTTTTGTGTTTTTTTGCAGGTTTATGTGCTAACAGTGCTTTTGTTACCAATTCGCGTTGTCGGCTGTGTTCTCTCTCTACTATCTGCGTGGATGTTTGCCTGTATTGGCCTCTATGGCCTAACATTGGATGAACTAATGTCAAAACCAATAACCGGTTGGCGAAAGTAAGTCGATCAAAAATAAAAAAATTTTCATTATGTATGTATGTATATTTTTGACTTTCATAATATTTTCATTAAATTCCCTTTCCATTGCATAGACAATGTCAACGCGTAACCTCTGGTGCTATGCGCACACTCTTTGCTGCTGGCACTTTTATGCATATCAAATTGACTGGCGAGCGTGCATCACCCAAACAAGCACCCATTATGGTCGTGGCACCGCACTCCTCTTATGTGGATTCGATTATTGTTGTAGCAACTGGACCACCGTCAATTGTGGCTAAGCGCGAAACAGCCGATATACCACTGCTAGGCAGTAAGTTTTTCATTTGTTTACATTTTCATCACCAAACTAAGTAATATATTTTTAATTGATTTTTTATCTTTAATTTAACTTTAATAGAAATCATCAATTTTGCTCAACCCATTTATGTGCAGCGCGAGGATCCGAATTCGCGTCAAAATACGATACGTCAAATTGTACAACGCGCACGTTCCGAGGATGAATGGCCTCAAGTTGTGATATTTTCCGAGGGTACATGCACTAATCGAAAGGCGTTGATTAAATTTAAGCCTGGAGCTTTTTATCCGGGGGTGCCGGTACAGCCGGTGTTGTTGAAGTACCCCAACAAATATGATTCATTCACATGGACATGGGATGGACCTGGCGTGTAAGTAGCCTAGTTAGGGCTTCAAGTATTAATTTCACATTTAATTATTTTTTGTTTTTGGCATAATTTCGTAAACTGAACTTAGCTATTTGAACAATTTATTTGAGATGATTTCATTTTTATTTAGTCCGTTTTGAAAGTGATTGTTGCAACATCTATAAAACTTCTGTCATTAATAGTCTTGTTGTTAGCTCAGTTAATACAAAAATCCCAAAAACTGACCTAACAAACAAGGCAGAATTTAGTAGTATGTGACTACAAGTATGGCAAGTATGTATTTGCCTTATAATGCTAACAAACACCAACAAACTATTTACAATGCACTCGCGATAACTCGAACTAATGAAAACCAGACATGTTCGAGTTAACGAATTTTTATACGCGAACGCACTTATGCAAAAGGCTACTATAATCTTGTCCAAATAACTGTTGTTTGTAACAGCCTAAGGGAATTGAGATAAACATAGACAAAAGTGTCCAAAAATGCTTAGAATGTGAAGCAAAATCGATTAAGACGTGACTGTCTGTAAGTCTGTCCGTTCGTTTGTCTATAGTAAGAAGTCTGTAAATAAAAATATGCGCATTTAGCAAAAACAAAAGTGTTAGGCCGTTGCCGTTGTTAACAAATAGTTTCTTATATGTTTTCGCATAGGAAGTAAAAGAAAAATTTTGTTCGAGTTTTAAAGTAGTCAATGCAGTATAGAAAAATGTTCAAGTTTCCTAACGTTCGAGCTATCGTGTGTTTGAGTTTTCCCGATTGCAGTGTACCTTCTTTTCTTGTATTGGAAATTCAGTTTTCTGCTTAACAACTCGAGTTTATGTTTGACAACAAAATGGTTAATATCAAAGCCTCTTATTTCCCCTAATTCTCCTTTGCGACATGCGTACGACATGTCCAAGCCAGTGCAATTGTGGTATATTATGTGCTTAACTATTAGATAGGTTTTGTGTAAAATAGATTTCTCGTCAGTTCCTAAGATTTTAACATTTTCCTTTGATAGCGTCCTTGTTTCTGCGCCTTATAACTGACATGATGAGAGATTTGTAGAGAGTCAAGAGAGAGCCTGCTTTTCAGTTGCCTACCACACCAAAGAAGCTCATGTTGGCAAGATTTAAATCCATCTAGCACAACTATTTTTCGCAACGTCATCTACTTGTCTATTTTTTGGTTAAAATAATAAATGGGACAAACCATCAATAATACTTTCGACTCTAGTGTTACCTGGTAAATCAATTTTTCTTCCAAATCGGTGCATATATAAATACGAATAAGACAAATTTCTCGACTCCAGCACCACCTAGCGAGTGCAATTTTCGGAAAAAATTTTGTATTTTTTTTTTAATTAAAGTATGTATATCTCAATATCTAACAAACACTAATGTATGTAAGTCCAAATTTCAAACTTTGTGCAAAAATTATGAAAGAATATAAGTTTCATCATTATTTCAAACTTTAATCAGAACTTTTAGAATAATTTTTGGTAAGCAGTTTTAAATTTGGTAGGCATTAGATTTTTTTATAATAAAGTGCTATTTTGGAGCTGCAAAAAAATCGCGTTGATATTTGATATTTTCGAGAAAAACGGCTTTAAAGTTTTGAATTAACATATACTTCTATGGTAAATTGAATACATATTTTATTCTAGCGAAATACTTGTAATCCATACAGCTTTTTACACAAGATAGAAGAAGAGTTAGCGATCATTTCTGCAAATTTTGCTCAATATTTGTATTTTTTGAGTTGTGATACTAGTAAAGTAAATGAGCGATATGTACATGCATAGATATTAGGTAGTACAATATATAGTTTTTATAATTTGTGTGAAAATGTATTCAATATAAATAAGCAATATCAATCATAGTGTTAATAACATATTTCTATATTTGTTAATAATTAGCCTCAAGCTACTTTGGCTGACGATGGCGCAATTCTATAGTCGTTGCGAAATCGAATTTTTGCCTGTCTACACGCCATCAGAAGAGGAAAAAGCTGATGCAAATTTATATGCACAAAATGTGCGCGATGTTATGGCGAAGTGAGTACCAGATGCAAGATAACATATTTGTCGTTCTAAAATTTAAATTTCCTTCTTTCCTCCTCCTTAGAGCACTCGGTGTGCCAACGTCAGAATATTCATTCGAAGATGTGATTACAATGAGTCGTGCCAAAGATATGCGTGTGCCCTACCCTGGTGATATTATCGAAATTGAACGTGTGCTTTACAGTTTGGGGTAAGCGTGGGCATGGGTGTACTGAACTGAACTGAATTGCTTGCTGTCTTTTGCATTGCTTTATGCTAATAGTTTACCAAACTAAAAATTTTCGGCTGCTTTACCTTATTTTTTACACATTTTTATTTTTATTTTTTAATATTTTCACACGCACGTGTTTAAATTTTAATTTACTTGCCATGTTTCATAATTTATTTTGCTTTATCCCTATTTCCTTTTTACAGCTTCCTACCGGATTCCGAACGTGACCAAGAATTAGTCGCTGATTTCCTTAGCTTACACAATACTGACCGATTAGACATATTTACTTTTGCTGAATTGCTGCAACTCGATGCCAAGAGTACGCATCTACACCAGCTTTTTGCACTTTTAGATCATGTAAGATGTTTAGGAAATATAATCGTACTTTTTTCTCTTAAATATTACCTTTCTTTCCTTGCTTTTGTTTTGCAGCATCACAATTACACAGTCAGCTTGAAGAGTTTTCTGTTATGCTCACAATTTTGTAAATTAAAGAATGAAGAGATCATCGTATTTTTGCGTGCTATAACGAATGTAAGTTGCATTTTTTTCTTGACTTAGTTAAAATTATAAGTAGTGTGGCTTACACATATGTACATATCGTCGTTTAAAGTACAAAACCGCGTATCTTCGTTCTGCAAAACCGTGTAACTGACATTCGTGCTTAAAATGTGTTCCCGGAAGCTGCTGACATCAAGCTTTATCCATTCGTACTAAAGTATCGATTTAAGAAACTAGCCGGAAATGCACCGCTTTACAAAGGAGAGAACCATTTTGAAATAAGACAGTTTTTATTCTCTACTGTAAACTTTGGACAACCTTACATACGTTGTTTTACATTACCTTGATACTCATAATACTAGTGATAGATTGTGGGATGTTATGGTTTTAACAACCGCCCCAAACCGTCTCTTGTGTTAAGGTGATAGCTCTTGCACGGGTAGGTAACGTCGAATCGTCCCTCGAGTCTCATGGTTCAAATTGCGGGGCGTGATCTAATAGCTTTCCGTGTATTGCTGGTCATATTAAAAAAAAATACAACTTTTAGTGCACAAAATTGTTTCTATGGTATAGTTAAAAATGTTTGACTGGAACGAAAACAGAAGCTACTTTAGGAATATGCGACATGCGATTTGTCTTTTGATTTTTTTGAGTGCAACAATTATATTTCATTGTTATCACCGAAAGAGGTGTCCGGGAACTTGACATCGTCCCAAGCGTTGGCGTAGAAGCTGGGAATTAAAACTGAAACTTCTGATGTGGATATATAACTCTATGATAAGGCTAATCGTTACCTGCTGCACCATGGTATTGTGGTCAGCTTTAAATATACAGTACATTGTCAAAAGCGTAAGTAGTATACAAAAAGCGCAGGTTCAGGAATTACTGGGGCATTGAAATCGTGTCCCACAGAAGCACTGAATTTCGTCATCAATATGATACCCATTGATCTTTACCTAAAGGATATCGGCATGTATACAGCAGTAAGACTCAGGGAGTCGGAAGACCTTTCGACATAGCTCAATGTAAAGCCTTAGTCCGATAGCAAATAAAGTCACGCACTACATGTCATCAAGCCTGGATTTTGGCTTTTATGTACTTATGTGGTTTCCATCCAGAAGGCAATAAAAAATGGCCAAGCTGATAGGAAGTCTTCTGTATATCCACTGGCGGTTCCGAGATGGACTGCGGTGTAGGGACAGAAGTCTATTCCGGAGGGCTTGGTGTCAATCTGACCCTGCGGCTGGCAAACCATACTCGCAAATTTCAGACTGAAGTCCTGGGCATATGTGAGGCCTGTGAGGCTTTTTTGGATGAATCGATATCGGTGGTACCGGGATACACCCTCAGACAAATACAAACATAAATCCACTTGTACTTTCTTAAACTAGCATTGAAGAGGTGGTTAGAGATCTAGACTTGTAAGATAGTACGTGAGCTTTGGCCTGACTATAGGAGGAAAAGAACAGCACAACTGCTAAGTAGGTGAAGGTTAGAACTATTTAGGATTGTAGCGAGTATCACCGGGCACTGACTGCTAGGAAAACATGCTTATAGAATAGGACTTTCATACAACGAAATATGCTTGCAACTACCTGCTAGATGGTAGTGCGGGAACAGTATTTGATTTCATGTGCGAATGCCCGGGTTTGACTTGCTTAAGCCATACAACTTTCGGGAAATATATAATGAAGCAGTTAGCAGATTTATCTAGTGCTACTATAAGCGATATGTACAAATTCATAAGCTGTTCAAAATGGTTTGGCGAGTGCGCAAGAACGGAATCTCTTGATAGGATAATGGGAAGCGCATCAAATAATGCATTCCCTAAGTACTGAAATTGGCCAGTTGTTGTTTAAAAAGGCTAAGAGGTTACCCTAAACTATTATTCTGTGAATCGTCCTAATGTAGTCCTACCTGTTTCAAATAAAGCCAATAGCGAGAGGCTCTAAAAATTAACATTACTAACAACAGTTCCATATAATCACATCGACATTTTTATACAGTGCATAATATATATTTGTAATTCTACTCCTTCAGCTCTACGCTGAGTCGTCACAAAGTATTACCCGCCAAAGTTTTGCACGTATTCTGAGACACACGGGAAAAATGACGCCCGAAAAGTGTGATGCATTGTTTTTTGCAATCGATCATACGAACAAAGGCTGCATTGCGTTCGGTAAGTTTACACTTTAAATAGTAATCGTAAACATATTAAATGCATTTATTTTTTCCTTTTTTAATGTCAAATACAGAGGACTTTGAGCGCTACACCAAGGATCATCCACAGTACAAGTTCCTTTATAAGAAACAGGAGCATCTACGAAGAACGCAAGCAGCTGGCAATGTAAAGAAAACGAATTAAAATCAAGGACAAAACAAGATGATAAAGAAATAAAAGAATAACGCTTTTTTATGCGACCTTGAGGGTGTATGTGTGCGTGTGTATGACAGAGTTGACATGATTTTTGAGCGCGAAAAATGCATTTCATAAGGGTAATGGATTTTTGAATTACAAAATCCGATGTATTTACAAAAACCAAACATTAATTGTATTTATTTCATTTCGATTGTTTAAGAACTTCATAAAGCTATTGCTTAAGAAAGTAAAAAGTAAAACTGCTTCTAATATTGTAAAATAATGATTTTGCAAAAAAAATAAGGGGCAAAAAATGCAAATTTCATTTTTAAAACCAGTGTATATGTTTGCATTCATATAAACTGTTTGAACGTTTAAAATGACAATCTGATCGAAGAGAAGACAAATTTTCTTTCTAAGCAACATAGCTGCAAATCGTGCGCTGATATAGCTACATAAACATATGTAGGGAGATTATAAGGACGGGCCAACAACAAACCTTAACCACCTAAAAATGCAAAAGAATAATTTATACTATTCAGTCAAATATTGTACACACTCTCATATAAAGGCATTCAAGTTTCTTATAATTAAATTTAAAATTTTGTTTGCTATCTGCTTCATGTAACGTAGCTTTAAAAATTAATGCCATAAAGTAATAGAAGTAGAAATAATCTAACAATGATATTTAATTGTTTACTGAGTATATTTAATGTCAATTTTATTATACGTTAAATATATGCTTACAGTGTATTAGATTCTAGCAATGTAGGCGTGTGTATTTATATATGTATGTATGCATATATGTATGTATAATTATTTATTAGAGTTATTGTTAAGAAACCCTTAAGTATGCATTCAAGCACTTAACAATAAATAGATCCAACTCCACCAACCGTCACGTTTCATACAGGTAAAATCGCCCACAATTTCTGAACAGCAAGCGTACTTAAATCAGATTTAACGATTACAAAAAAAAAAATTACGTGACTTATTCAGCCTTATCATGAATGTTAATTTCGTGTGAACTTCACCTATTTATATTGAATATTCACCAAGCGAAGTACATAGTTCACTTCGAATGATTTTCACCCTATCGTATACCGTACTCAGCCGGTGAAATAACTGTCACTCGCACAGTTAAAACCGCAAAATAATTGCTAAATTTTCGCAAATATTTCCTACATTTGTCTGTACGTTCAAAACTGTTTGTTCACTGAAATTTTATTAAACGGCTTTGCAGGCTGTTATCCCAACTTCGAAGTTTCTATGTGAAATGCCTTTCACCCGAAATCGGTCCACATTCATGATAAAGTGAACCATTTCGGGTGACGAAATTTTTCACCAGAATATTCATGATGAGGCTGATTATTTTTTATTTTATCTTCATCGAATTACTGTTATTTAAATCATCTAAATACACTGAATGTGTTTCTTTTGTTATTAATTTTCATAGCTGGCTTGTCTAGCAGGCCTTTGAACCTCTAATAGATGTAAAATTTAATTTTATTAAGTACTGCAAGTATTGAGTTCCAAAATGAAATATGATTTAATTATATTTTAAACGTATCGCGTCACTATATTTAGTTTACTATAAGTACGTATATATATTATTTATTGCAGATTGATAACTGATATTGTAGTTATAGAAAGAATTGTAAGAGCGTGAAAACGAATAAAAAAGTAAAGAAAAAAAAAACAACCAAACTTGTAAATAAAGAAACGGTTTTAATGGGACCTTTTCCTTTTCTAAAAGAAAGATTGCTCCAATTCCAGGATGAAGTACATAATTAAGTTGGAGGAAGAGATATCGGCTTTTAGGCATAATCAGAAACTGAGGAGTATCACGGCCATTCTCTCAGCAGCCCAAGGAGATATCACCGTTGGTATTACCGAAGTTTTTTTTTTAGAAATATATCGATATTCTCCATTAATAAAGTTAAAATGAAAACTACTGTCGTGCAGTAGTTTGTAATTTATTTTCCGAAATGGGAAAGTATCTCGCATACGCCAAAGGTTTTAGTAAAACTGTAACGATTATACAATTCTACTTAAACGTATGGGAGCACTTGAAATTCAAGGTTAAGAAAAACCTGGTCAACAACAAAACCGAAGCGACACCAGCAGGTCCCAAAAAAGGAAGTGAGTTGGGATTCGCTGAAGATGCCGAAATCGAAGCGTTGCTGAGCCGCGATGAAACGACTAAATTTTAACTTAAAAAACATTGCAAATATTTTACAAAAATTACCATGCACTCACTTTTGATCGCCAGTGTATATAAAAAAAAAAAACATTTCGTTAAATTTTTCCTTTATTTTTTAAGTAATTTTCTGCAGTGGAAAATTTTCCAGTAACCAGATATAAAATTAATAAAAATATTTTTATTCCATTTTCAATAAAATAAATATTTAGAATTTTTGTTCCTTGTTTATACTTACGCAAGAACCGAATTAAAAAAGGCAGATTGGAGTCAACACATATTTCTTTCAAGCGTTTATACCTTTTATTTAGAATTTTTAGAAAAATTTTGTGTATGTAGTTTTGTAGCCCATTAAATTTTAGTAGGATAAAGTGCAAATTTCAAGACGCTACAACATTGCGTTGATTTTTAATAATTTTCTTGGCTGAAGGTGTTGTGCATTTTCTTCGACAATTTCGTTTAGGAGCAAATGCCTAGCTAATGAGCTACAAAACTGCATACCCAAAATTTTTCTAAAAATTTTGAATTAAAAGTTTAAATTTTCTAGTGCCGTCGTCGGACAAGAACGCATTACATACTTCTGTTATGCATATACATGCCAGTCATTGTACATAGTATGTAGTTTGGGGAACGACTGCCTCACCTCGGTCGAGTAGTTCTTAAAAACCAAGCCACTGCTACCAATATTGGTTGTACAATCATGGTGTATAGCTACGGTGACCATATTAACCAACGTAAAATAAAGGACATTTTTTTTTTCAAATTGATTTGGGAATACGTACATACAACTTATACGTTAAAGTACCTTACCCATATCGTAATTTAATTTAAATCAGATATTTACCAGTTAATTAACCGATTCTGAAAAATGAAGCCAAATCCATTTCAAGGATTTCGCCATCCTTTGCTACCAAAATGCGTTTACCATAATTCATACTGCACGCCGAAGCCAGCACACAGTGGTTCAAAATTGGAATTTAGTGTTCATAATTCACCGTAGTCTTCATTTTTCAACCAATTTTTACTAAAAACAAAACAAAAAACATTATTTTGGTGAAAATTTTTTGTGGAAAATGTTTTGGGGTACTATACAATTGTTTTCAACTAGTCGTTGTTATGTACCATTTATTAACTGGAACAGGAGAAGACATTTTCTTCAAAATTGCCACTTTTTCTGCATTTTGCACTAAAAAATTAAAACAATAAAATAAAAATTCACAAATCAGGCTCAACTGGTCTCTTGCAAATATTATAAGCTTTCATAAAAAAATTATCAAATCAAGTGAAAAAAATGAAGGCTCCAGTGAATTATGAACACTAAATGCCAGTTTTGAACCACTGTACAGTGGGGAGTTTATTGTTCTCTTTTAGTGGAACTTGAAACTCAGCGTGCAACACGATCCTGGGCACAACTTTCCCTGTGCTTTATAGATTGTGCAAAGATTACGTATTAAATAAAAATCCTTAAGTGGGGTTATTTTATTTTTCTTATTCTGTGTTTAAAAATTTACCTCTGAAAAATGTAGAGCTGATTTAAAGGACAGTTTAAGAAATAAAGGACAAAAGGCGTCCTTTATTTTGCTTTAGCTGTATTGGTGTTAAGCTCTAAATTGTTGCGAACTTTCCCTGCTTCTAATAAAAAGCCATTTGAAGTGATATTCACGAAATACTTCCAAGTGAAAGTAGTGGAAATTCGCACATTAGCATAGAGTGATCAAAATTGGGGGCTCGTTTCTCATGCTAACTATTATACATATGCATATACATATGTATTTACAAGTATTAAGTATTTATGCTACCCATGTGTCTAATCATTTAATAGAATGACCAGCGCAACCAGATGCTGATAAATGCAATTCATGTAACCGATTGGTACGCAATCATTCCTGAAATGTCTTTTATCTTACAAATAACTATCGAATCCGTGCATTGCACATTAGGGTGGTCAAAAAAAAAAGTTTAAAGTGTTAAGCTCTCACCCGCTAGGACTTTTCTAAATGGAAAAATGGAAAGTGATTTTTTCGCATATAAAATACATGGAAAACTTCATGGGCTTTGAGGCAGTACTAAATTTTTTTTAACCAAAAAAATACGGGTATTCTTTTTCCATTTTATGTATTTTTGGACCACCCTATTGCACACAAATTTTCCAACAATGGGGGCGTTACATGTTGACTGATAAAAAAAAAACGCCCTGAATTTATTTTATAACCTACGCGGACATCTTCCGGCCAGTGCAGCTCCAGCAGTGCGCGCAGAAACAAGAATCACCTTAAACTGCCGCGATTAAAGTGGAAAATATTAAAAGTGTTTAAATGCAGGATATTCCTGTGTATTGAGAGACTATGCCGCCCAACAGGATATCAACATTCTGCCGCACCTCACTGCTGCTACAAATAATATTTTTAATTATTTATTTGGAAGATCCAGCCGATGGATTCGTTAATTCGTATGTCTCAAGCGATTATACGCCCCCTTGAGCGCGATTTCTTTTAACAACTATTTATCCTTCGTTTTTAGCCCAAAAATTATAACCAAAGATGGCAATCTAATAGTGGAATCTGGACTTAATCGCAATATCACATTTCGCTTGGATGGCACTTCGCGCATTAATATCAATGACGAATATGATTTGTTGGATTTACTGTTGTTGAGTGGCAAATACAATCGCTCCTCACCAATACACCAGGATGTCTTTGAAGCGGACAATTTGGCGGAACTCTCCAATGTGTTGAATACACTGCGTACATATGTCTTCGGTGCGGACGGTTTGGACAAGCGTTTGTACACAATGTTGAATAGGTTAGTTTTCCTTGGATTAACTATTTCGAAACTTTTTGTGGGCGTTTTGGCTACAATTTTGATGACTTCGTTATTTTTTATCGCTTCAGAACTCGCTCCAACAATCAGTCGCTACGTCGTTTTCAAACCCGTTTGCAACGTGTCGAACGAAAAGTGCAGAATTTGTGGGATCGCCTCGAATTGGATAGTTGTAAGAGTAATCCTTGCGAGAATGGTGGTACCTGCATAAATATTTTCAGTGGATTCATTTGTAAATGCCCGAAAAATTTCGAGGTAAGTTTGATGTTGAACTTCTTTAGCGGCGGTAGTGAGTTAAAAAATTGTGACGGAAATGTGCGAAAATTTCCATGCAACGGAGAGGCATCCACTTTGCCTTTCTATTTCCGCCTTTTCCGTCTCCATTAATATTGAAAATGAACTGTCGCTAAGAGCTACGCAGTGGTTTAAGGTTAAGACTAGACAGAGACAAAAGGGTTAAGACGAAGACTTAGGCGTATACGAAGACGACTACTAAAACGAAGACGAATGCGAAGAGGAAGGCGATACAAACATGATGAAAGCGAAGACAAAAACGATTCCAAGGACTAAGGCAAAGATAAGTACGAAAAAGAGCACGAGTTCGACAATGAATACGAACTCAAATAGGACGACGAAGACGAATTAGCAGACAATAACCAAGGCTAATACGAAGAGGAAAGCGAATACCACGGCAAACACGAAACCGAAAGTCGAATACGAAGCCGAAGCTGAATTTAAATACCATGCCAAAGACGAAGGTGAAGACAAATACGTAGACGAGCACGAAGTCTAAGGCAAAGAAAAATATATACAAAGTAACAGACGAATTCGAATACGAAGACAAGAGTGAAGCTGAATACGAATACGAAAACGCATGCGAAGACGAACACGAATACGGGGGTGAATTCAAAGTCGAATACGAAGATTAAAACTAAGGCTAATATAAAGAAATGCACTAGGCTAATATAAAGAAATGAACTAGGCTAATATAAAGAAATGAACAAAGTCGAATACGAAGATTAAAACTAAGGCTAATATAAATAAATGAACTAGTTTAGCCCAGTCACATTCTTTTTTTTTTATCAATTTAGAGCTCCCCTTGGAATCGTGGAGGAAAAAGCAAATAACTACAGGTGTACAAGGTATTAACCATGTTATATTTATTAAAATAAAATCCGACATATTTAAACACATTTTGACGACTTTAAACGCGAAAAACTGAAAAAAATTAACCTGGAAGATTTTTGGACTTTTCAAGATCTTTTACAGTTTAAAGGGCTGTTTGCAGCTCTCACGAAAAAATCACAAGAAATATTTTTCATTATTTCTTTAGCTTGAAAGAGTAATTTGCTTTTGCTGTAAATTTTCTTGCAGCTCTCAAGGAAAACGAAAAATTCATATAAAATGAAGTACATATGTACATACATATCGTCACCTGAAATGCAAAAAGACGTAACAAACATTGTCGCTGAAATACAAAAAGTCGTAAAATTAGTCGTAGATTTCATCGAAATACAACTCCCACATCATTTTATGCAAAAAATAAAAAATATTAGTCACGACTTTTTCCATTTCAGTTACGATGTTGTTACGTCTTTTTGCATTTCAGGTGAGGATATATTTATGTACATATGTACTTCATTTTATATGAATTTTTCGTTTTCGAGAAAATTTAACTATTAGCGTCATAGCGGCAGTTTTTCAAACAAATCCAGCTTTCTGTAGAATGGTTTCGTTTTATATTAATTCGCAATTATAAGTTCTTCAGACTAGAGACAGAGTGCGACATAAAAGAGCTCTATATTCCTTTTACTGTGTTGTCTACGAATTCAAAACCACATATACTCTTTTTTTTTTTACTTTTTTGTTAATATTCGCATGCTAAAAATTTTTTTGTTAATTTCTTATTAATGTGTAATTTCCAAATCTCTAAAAACTCGCGTTGATTTTTGAGAATTTTTTTGCTGCCTCTCTTACGCATTTTGTCCATATAAACAATTTTCACACTTTTTTGATATGAAAAAAATGCGTAGGACAGCCAGCAAAAATTTCTCAAAAACCAACGCGAATTTTTAGACATTTGAAATTTGCACATTATTATAATAAAATATAATGGGCTATAAAACTGCATAACTGAGTTCTTTTTAGAAATTCGTATTAAAAAGTTCGCGATTTTCTATCATAAAAATGTTAAGATTTACTTGAGCTGTACCGAGTTGAATGTACCTGGGGGACTACTTTGTAATACGATACGAAAGAGATATGCTATGCGATAGGCAAATACTTACCTACCTCGTAAGTAATACGCTGTGGCGATAGCCTATCGCATCGCATTACAGTGTAACCCCCCTGGAAAATCGAGTTTTTATAAATAAAATTAGTTAACAATTTTTTTTCTAAAAAATCATCTCAGATTATAGAAAAGTTAAAGATTGAAAAATCTGCATAAAATTTTCAAAAATTTTATCAACGTATCTAATTAAAATAACTAAATTTTCGGAAACATTTGCAAATAGATCACGTAAATCTTAACATGTTTTCGAAATATTTTGGTTTTAATCTTAAAATATAATCAGCCTTATCATGAGTGTCATTTTCCCCGAACCGGTTCACTTTTCCCATTTGGTTTCCATGTATTTACTATGGGCGGAATAAAAATTTTCGGGTGAATTTTTTTCGGGCGAAACTCAGGATAAGGCAGAATAAATTTTATAACTCCGGTGGAAGACCGCAACCGTATATGACCACCTGTTTGCGAAGAGAAGAGGTAACAACTCTCATTGAATAGCTGAAATGATGAAGAATGTGAATGGCTTGCCAGCAGAAACTTTGTCTTGTCCTCTTTTACCGCTATAACTAATAATAATAATAGATGGGCACTTACACATATGTAAGTGATTGCTGATAGAGCGACAGTTCTTGGCCAGAAATAAACAGGATTGTTCGGGCAAAGCAGACCGAAAAGTTGTTGGAACGCTGTCTCCTTCGTGCTGATCTACATCCACCAATGTTTGGATGAATAATTTTATCTGCTTTTCTTTTCTTAAAAATTACAATAACCACTATTTTCGATCTCTGAAAAAAAGACCTTCCAAACACTCAAATAGCGCATCATTCCTTGGTCTAAAAAAATTTCATCTCAAAGCATTTCACTTTTTATCTAAAACCACCATCTCTTTGAAGGGTGCCACTTGCCAGAACGACGTCAACGAATGCGCCCTATACGCCGGCACCGATTTGGGTTGTCAAAATGGCGGTCAGTGTGTCAACCAACATGGCGGCTACAATTGTATATGCAGCGCTGGTTGGTACGGCATACACTGCACACAACGCAAAGGTGACTGCATGCAGTCATCCACTTGGGAGCTTTGCGCGCACGGCACCTGCGTGAATAGCAATGACGATTTTGGCTACAAATGTATCTGCGATGCGGGTTGGAAAACAAATGGCCTAACACCCGCTTGCACTGTGGACGTGGATGAATGCAATGAATCACACCCGCCATGCGCCACGAAATGCATAAACTTGCCAGGCTCGTTTACATGCGCACCGTGCACTGCTGGCTTAACCGGCAATGGTGTCAATTGTCGGGATATCGATGAATGTGCATTGCAAAATGGTGGATGCAGTTTGAGTCCGCGCGTGGTGTGCATAAATACCTATGTAAGTATAGTTGGTTAGGTGAAGCGAAGGGAAAGTGAACGAGAAATAAGCTACAAGTACTTTTTTTTTTTGCCAACATAGGGCTCATACCATTGTGGTGATTGTCCACTCGGCTGGATTGGTGACGGGCGCAGCTGTGAGCGACGTGGTGGCACTATAAATACGAATGGCGCCACTGCTACCAGTTGTGCGCTCAATAATTACTGTCATCCGCTGGCCAAATGTACCGAAGTCTCCAATACAGCAGTGTGCTCTTGTCCAACTGGAATGGTCGGTAGTGGCGTGGGCCTAAATGGCTGCGTACAGGGTACACAACAGAATTGCGCAACTATGCCATGTCAGGTGAGTAATTTGACTGTATTTTTGACTTAAACTCAACGTATTTATATACTATTATTATTTTTTTGTTACTTACAGAATGGCGGCACTTGCGTCGATTCAGGCGACACCTTCATCTGCCTCTGCCCGATGGGCTACCGCAGTCCGACGTGTGCACCCGTCGCGAATCCTTGCACACCGAATCCCTGCCACAACAATGGCCGCTGTCGTGCAACTGGTGGCACACAATTCACATGCCAATGTCCGGCTGGTTTCAATGGTCGCCTGTGCGATAATCGCTTTAGCCGTTGCGGCGGCATACTCTCAGGTCTGACTGGACATCTGAAATATCCAGAAGGTTCACTTTATGATCACATGGCACAATGCGCCTGGGTTATACGCACTAATGAGTCTTTGGTGCTGAATGTCACCTTCAACGCCTTCGAATTGGAAGATGCAACTGAATGCCGCTTCGATTGGTTGCAAATTAACGATGGTCGAAGCGCGGCGGCACAAATCATTGGCCGCTTTTGTGGTGTACACAAGCCGAGGGGCGGTAACATTATCTCCAGCAGCAGTGAATTGTATTTGTGGTTCAGGTCTGATAATTCGACAGCAAAGGCGGGTTTCGAATTGGAGTGGAATTCTATTCCACCGCAATGTGGTGGTATTGTAGAAGTTGAGTCGCATGGCACACTCACATCACCCGGCTCACCGGGCAACTATCCGAAGAATCGCGATTGCCGCTGGCAGTTGAGAGCGCCAAATAACAAACGTATTAAGTTGACTTTCTTCAGTTTGCAAATCGAGAAGCACGAAAGCTGTAATTTCGATTACTTGGAGGTGAGTAGCTGTTGTGGTTGGGGAGGTTATAGATTTAATGCATATATGTATGTATAACGCAATCTTTATTAACCCTGCTTTGATAACCTACATCTGCGAGACCTGTGCTTTTTAAGCTTTTCGCTCTCTCTTTCGCTTAATGAAGATTTAAATCCATATTTCCATTTAAAATGACGAATATTTCTAAATAAAATGCATTTAAATAATCTGTAAATATTTAAAGACATAGGTTCTTTGAAAAAAAATAATAATAAAATAAGCTATTAGTACATTAGTTTTAAAACCTATTCCCATAAGGGTTCCAGCTCCAGAGGTATTTCCACAAAAAAACTTGCAAAGTAGGGGAAATTGAGAGAGCAAAATTACATTTCATTTTGAGGGGAACTCGAACTTAATCCGGATCAACTGCAGTTAATTCCCGGGTTGATCCGTATCAACGATGCCGTCTGTTTATGCTTTTAGAAACCTAATTAAGGGAGCTTAAGCTTTATCTATACATAAAGAATATTCTTGCCCCGGTGTAATATATTGACGAAAGCGGTATTATAGGTATTAAGGCAGTCACACGATTGAGCATTTTCCTAACATTTGGTGCAAATTATATCCCAATCGTGTGAATACACAAATATTTTTCTTTGTCAGAATCACAAGAAAAAACAAGTAAGAAAGTCTAAGTTCGGGCGGAGCCGAACATTAAATACCCGGCGCAATTATTAAATATATGTTTTCCACCTTTCCGAAAGCTACCGCTACATGGTAAGCCGGGGTGTATACATTTTAAGTAAATTAGCGTCCTTAAATTTCGAAATATTGCAGTTTCAAGCATTTCTGAAATATACCGTTATATGAAAAGCGGTCGTAATTTTAGTCCGATTTCAATAATTTTCAACGCTTTGCTTTTATGTGGCAAGCACAATAACCATACCGAGTTAGGTTCAAATTGCTAGAACGGTTAGCGAGATACATATATGTGATCATAAGTGGGCGGTGCCACGCCCATTTTCCAAAATTGTATCATAAG
>NW_016158769.1:61120-94026 GCF_001687245.7 Rhagoletis zephyria
GACGGACGGACGGACGGACGGACGGACGGACGGACAGACAGTCACCGCTTAATCGATTTCTCTTTTCATTCTGATCATTTATGTATACATTTGTCTATATCTATCTTGATTCGTTTTGCCTGTTACAAACAACCGTTATGTGAACAAAGTTATAATACCCTTGTGCACAAGTGCGCTCGGGTATAAAAAAACAATTTGTTAAAATGTTTCCATATATACCATTTTTTTTTTTTTTTGTACCAATAGCCCATTATAATAAATGTACAAATCTGTACAAATGTACCAATCGTGTGACACTGCCCTTATAATTTGATTGAATAAGTATTCCATTTATTAAGGATTATCGCACACAAGTTCTTCGTTCTAGTAATTCATAGGAATAATCATTAAAACCTTTAGGCCGGTAGGCGCTTTTTTATCTGAATTTTCTTTGGTATATATATATATCCGTACATATTCCCTTCCAGATCATCGATGCAATTGCTGATTCGACAATAGTAAAATATTGCAATTCATCCTCACCGTCTCCACTGATGCTGCCCACCAATGAAGCAATCATACACTTTCACTCGGACAATATCGAAACAGATGCCGGTTTTCAAATATACTATTCCACAGAAGAACGAGTGCCTGGATGTGGCGGTACTTATACAGCTAAACAGGATACCATTGCATCACCAAGTCTACAAGGAGACGCTATCTCTTGTGAATATGACATAAAAATGGCAATGGGTGAATCGATTAAAATTGTATTTACTAAATTCGAAATGAGTACAGACGATTGTTTGGAGGTTAGAATTTAAACCTATATCCGTACTATTTTTGAGCTGTTGATTCAACTTATTCTAAATTTCAGTTCTTCGACGTGCATCCGAGCACACGCGAACTTATACTACAGGGAAAATACTGTGGTGGTTATGGTTCGGTACCGCCAGTCATATTACATTCTTTATACAATGCACTACGCATTAAGTATTTTGCACGGGCTGGTAAATTCGAATTTAAATATGAAGCTGGTGAGCATATGTAGCTTGTGTTGGTATAAGCAAATATTTACGTGACTAATTGACACTGATTTCAGATTGCTCCTACAATTTCGAGAGCAGCAATGACGAAGTGCTTTCACCAGCCTACCCGAAATTAGAAAATATAGATCGTTTTTGCAATTTTAAAATAACAACTGAACCAAACACAGTTATTTCGATTAAATTTATCGATTTCGATCTTCACGATAGTAGCATAGATTCATTAGATTGCGCGTTTAGTTCGCTGCGGGTGAGTATCGATAAAGCAATGAGTTGTGTGAAAAAAAACACTTTTGTTTTCAAAAACTGCTTCATTATGCTACATTATGTCTTATTACGCCCTTTCACTCATCAGATAAATGATGGTCTTAATCAAAATATCACTGGTCCTTTCTGCGGAAATAATACACCACCTGTGGAGTTTGTTTCGAAAACAAATATGCTGATTTTTACTTACCACACCTCTCTTACCAGCTCAGGAAGAGGTTTCAAATTAGAGTATCGTTCCATACCGATGGGTAAAACCGATTGTGGTGGTGTTTTCACTAAACCAGGCTATAAGATACGTTTACCCACTGGCGAAGATGATATGTACCTGAACAACCTGGAATGTTATTGGGTCATAATGGCGCCCGAAGGCAAAGGTATTATGATCAATTGGGAATCGTTCAGTATGGAGCAGACAATGGACTGTATGTACGATTACGTGGAGATCTTTGATACTTTGGGACGTGATGAGAGTGATCGACCGTTGGGCAGGTAAGTGGTAGTTCTAGATATGCAATTCGCAGCAAGGTCCCTTTGAATTAAAATACTACAACAGTTAAAACTTGAAAGCATTCGAAATATTTTTATGAGAAGTTGTTTTCTGTTTTTCATGGCAGAAATACACTCGGAGGTTTCACATTGCCTTCCGAGGGGCAACCGCTGTTAAGAAAAAACATTTTTTCTACATTTTTTTGACGATGTTGCTTAAACCAGGCCTTGAACCCAGGCCCTGCGGAGTGGAAGCGTGCATAAATAAGCCATTAACGGCCTCTACAGAGAATTCGTCCCTACTTTTAGTGACTTTCGACCTATGACTGCCGTTATCACCAATAATGGCAGACGAAGATCTTCTGTTGCCGTGCGCGACCGCGTAACTCTGGCCCAGTTAAGGTCTGGATATTGAAGTCGGCTGAACTAAGAGCTTACCTACTTAAAATAGTATCAAATGTGATAAATTTTATAATAAAAGTAGATTATTCCTTAATTTTAAGGTACAGAACTACATAGCGTACCATCAAATTGAGGAATAAGCGACCTTTTTTCTAAAATTTATCACATTTGAAACTATTTTATTAAGAAGTTAACCCAATATATATTAATTTAATGAAATTAATTTTTAAGTTATTCAATCTCCCAGTCAACTTTTCATCTTTTACTTTCCATAAGACCCTTTGGGGATTACGACAAACCAGGTAGCCGTTCTCAAAGTCTCCTTAAATCAGTATTTAGTTCTTAAAGACGGAATTTAGTTATTAAAAAAAATCAAATCGCCTCTCTTTCAGATACTGCGACACACCGCCTTCTTTCTCCAGCCACTCTCGTCTTTTAACACTCAAATTCGTATCGGATAGCTCCGAATCGGCTGGTGGCTTCGAGGCCAGCTATGAGTTCATAGACATTAGCAAGCAGTGCGGTGGCGAAATATTCTCCACTACTGGGCGCATATTTTCTCCCGACTATCCAGCGAATTACACAAATGGCATTGATTGTATTTGGGTAATTAATACACCCGAGAATACACAAGTCAAATTAGACATCGATATGTTTGAGTTGCAAGCGAGCGAAAATTGTGACAGCGATTGGCTGGAAATACGGTAGGCTGCACTTTATACATACATACATAATACGGGACCACAAAAAAATCTGTGAAAGGTTCTTTTGATTTTATAAGTTGTAAACCATTTTATTAAAAACTGATCACCACCCGCCATTTTGAATTTTCAAAATCTGTATTTATATTCGTAATCTGGGACTTCAAAAACCACTGGATGCCAAGATTTATTTAAATTTAATATTTTCTTTAATTTGCCCGCCATATTGGATCCGACATTTTGAATTTTGAAAATTTGAATTCGTATTCGTTATCAGCAATCTCAAAAATCCCTGGGATACAAATCGATATTTATAAAAGTGGTCTGCCACATAAAGTTCGCCAGTGTTTTTGAGGTTAGAAAAAATCTTGACATGATGGAGCAAAATGGACTTTAAATTTGTGTTCAGCGACCCCAAAATATATGGAACATGTGGTCTGGTAAAGTGATCTTTCTTCGATTTTTTTTTGTGGTCCTGTGTAATCTACTTAGCCGTTTATTAAATTTCCCTTTTACGTACGTATTCCGCGTTATAGCAATGGCGGCTCGGTGCAATCACCCTTAATTAATAAATATTGTGGCACTTTGATACCGCGACAAATACCATCATTTACCCATCAGTTGCGGTTGCACTTCCATAGTGACAGTTTCCTCAGTGCACGTGGTTTCCAAATACACTGGTTTGTCTTCTCGAACGGCTGCGGTGGCAATCTGAAATCGGATGCCGGTGTTATAGCTTCACCGCGCTATCCAAATCCATATCCGCACAATGCTGAATGTGACTGGCATATTCAGGTGCCAAAAGGCTCCTCTATACATTTCAGCATTGACGATTTGGAAATCGAAGAATTGTTCGAATGTCATTACGATTACTTGGAAATCTACAATGGTCGCAGCACTTCACATCCGCTGCTGGCGAAATTGTGTCAGCTAGAACGAGAAGAACCCAAACAACTTTTCACCACGAGCAATGAGGCATTGCTGCGTTTCCGCACCGATAGCAGTCAGCGCGAACGTGGCTTTTTACTGTCCTACTATTCGAATTGCACACGAACTATCACCGAAATTAGTGGTGTGATTGAAAGTCCGAATTTTGGCAATCCTTACTTCAATGATCCCATAAATTGTTCATGGACTATTCAAGCGCCAAAGGGTAATCTCATCGTATTACAATTTTCACATTATGAAAAACGTGATGGCGGTCGAGATGTTGTATTCAAAGAGCCCGGCAAGAATGAAACACTCGTACATCTACTATCGGCAAATGACAACTTCACCACAAGCGGAAACACACTCATGGTTATACAGAACAGCAGTTGGGTGAATTTCCGCTTGGAATATGTAATGTTCGGTTGCGTACAGGTGTTCCATCGTGAAACGGGTGAATTCCAATCGCCCAACCATCCGCTGCCTTATCCCAACGATATTGAGTGTATGTGGGAGATTAAAACAACGCCTGGTCAAGGTGTTGAATTGACCGTGACGGAACTGGATATTGAGGAGACAGTAAACTGTACCAATGATGCACTAGTGGTAAGTGTCTAACCTTGACGTCTTTCTTGGTAAAGTATTACTACATATCGACAGATGTCTGGAAGATCGTCCTATCTCGGCTGCCGATTTAAAAACGCCATATCTCAGCAAATGACTCAAAAACGTCTTACCTTGGCTGTCGATATATTAAAGCGGCAGCTGAAATAGGACGTTTTTCAAACAAATTTTTTAACCATTTACTGACATAGGGCGTTTTCGAACTGACAACCCAGATAGAGGGATCTTCTCTAAATTATTGCTATATTTAGATATCTAGTCACTCTCAGAGCAACAATTACAAAGAACGCCATTGTGGCAAACAAGATAAATTGGTGATTACTAGTTCGAGCCATCAGCTGTTCGTTCGGTTTATAAGTAATAAGGAGCATAACGGAAAAGGATTCCAGGCATCGTACAAGATATTGAAGTCGCGTAAGTATTCAACTTTTTAACACATTAGGGTAAGGATTACAAACGATGCAAACTAGCTCCTCAACGACCGGCCAATCGCCTTGTCAGTCATGAGCAATGTTTCTTCGTCCGTATCCAAACTGTAGTGGGCAAGTGACTTGAGGACATTTTTCGTACATAAAGCTTATCCCAAGGCGCGGTGATGTGCGCGGAATAGGAGAAGTAGCTTTCAAACGTGATGTCCAGTACTTTTGTGTTATTAACTGTAGGAATGTTGGCACCGTCGGGTTCCAATTGAAAAATATGGCAGAGGATTTAGTTGCAGAAAATTTAAGGTTCTTGCCAGTGAAATTTTTTTCGGAGAGGTAGCTATAAATCGTCTCTAAAAGTCGTAGGACACTAAGGTAACTGTAGCAGGCTACGGATGAAGTTTGTTTGGCCATGTAAATATTGAAAAGTGTCGGGAAGGGAACGTCGCCTTGGAGGACCACCTTTTAAATCCTACGCGGTTTGCTCTTAACGTTGGGCAATTCGACTGACGATATTTAAAGGATATCCTGGAAGAGCGTAGCGTGTTTGGCTTTGGAAAAATCAACCGCGACCGGGCAGTGTTGATATTTCACATTGCACAGTTATGTTGGTTGATTAAAGATCTATTTTCTTTATTAAAATTCCTGATATGAGGTTCTCTAAGATTAATGTGTTGAGAGCGATCTCGCCGTCGCTTTATTTGAGAACCCAGGGCGAGCCTGTGTGGATGATGCTGCGGATATGACTCCCAGCTTCGCGTTAGCGAGATGGCGATGACTGTACGCTTTTCGCAAGTGACGTTGTCACTAGACTAGTCAAAGCGAGCATGAGCACTGGTTGCCAGCCAATACAATTTATAAGATTCCCACCAGCTACGGTAATATCTGGCACGCTATGATAGTCAGACGTGTCCCCGGTGAGGGCACCGCCATTCGAGTTATCGAACAGCTTAACGACCAGTATGCGTCTTGTTTGCGGTGATATCCTACTGGTCACCTTGTAATGGGATCGACCGGCGACTCCGGGCGGCGCCATCGCCTTCATCTTGAATAACTCGTAGCAATAACGTTGTTTTAATAAACTTGTGTGGAGAGCTGAACATTGAGAAAGGAAATGGTGAATCGATTTCTTGGAAGAACTAGTTCGGTTTTGCCATCCACATTGAGCATTGTCGCAATAGCTGTGATTATGTTCATAAGAATACTTAGTGTTACTTCTTAGGCCATTTATTATCGCTGCAGTATGGTCAGCCATTATCCTCAGTACAACATAACTCATTCTGGATTTCCGAGTCGTTTCTAGCCATCCCATCAGCTGTTTCATTCCCTTCGATATATGTAGCCATCTCCAAGAACCCAGCAGAGAGAGGAAAGCCGCTTTCCTGTGAAGACGTATAGTGCACACTGATAAAGACTTACAATTTGGTATTAGACAGACAGCTTTCTATATGGAGAAGATCTTCGCTCAAAAGAACTGGCGATGAAATTGCCTGATTTGCAGGTCTTCCTTCCACCTTTGAGCACTTTTGCATGTATGGAATGCCGCTAGTTATTTCTTTGCTCTCTCCTTGGCGTTACGCCACCTTGTTAGCTTTAAATCGAGGATAACACCTTCAACTCGCATGAAAGATTCAAGTTAATCCCATTCAATCTTCCCGTATAAACAAGATTGAATTGAAAGTCCTTTGATTAGTTTCAAAACTTGTCCATGCATTCCCTCTCACAACTCATCTCTACTCCGGTTTTATTTATAGAATGTGGTGGAGTACTGAGTAGTAAAAATGGTGTCATTACATCACCTAATTACCCACTCAATTATCCGCCGGAAGCAAGTTGCGAATGGACTATCGAAGTGACGCCGTATCATTCAATCACACTTACCTTAGAAGAAATTGAAATGGAAAACTATTATTCGTGTGAAATGGACTATGTAGAGGCATACGAGGGTGGCAACAGTGATGGTGATACGGCTATAGAGGAGGGCAAGCTACTGTTCAAAGAGTGTGGTTTGGCAGATTCAACGCAAACTGAGTGGGTTACCACTACCAATAGGGCGGTGGTGCGTTTTGAGAGTGACGATAGTATACAATCGAAGGGTTTCAAATTGAGCTACAAGGAGGTAAACATACTCGTAAATATTTTACAATATTCATTGTTATTATCATTTATGGTTTGATAGAATTGTGGACAACGCATTGAAATTGGCGATGATGATGTGGGTTATATCGGTATAAGTCGCAATGTGGTAACGAATGAAACTTGCGAATGGCATTTAATAGCAAAAGATCTAACCAAACATGTACAATTCACACCTACGCACGTACAGCTCAGTCCACTGGTAGCAATGTCGGCATTGACGGAGGAGGACTGTATGGATCAGGGCGTAAAGGTAAATTGAAAAACAAGTCAACTGTCTTCGGATTTTCATTGATTAACCACAACAATAAACAACAGGTATATGATGGTATGGATGACACTGCACCCCTGCGCGCCAAATTCTGCAAAACACATCCACCAGATATTATTTCGAATGGACATGCGCTCACCATCAGAATGCCACTGAATGTTACGACCGAAATTGAAGGATACTATCTATTGGTGGATAGTTGGTGTGGCGGTTATTACTCATCGATGAGTGGCAAATTCGCCACACCCTATTATCCGTCCTCATATCCAGTGAATATCAATTGCGAATGGTTTATTGTAGCCAGTGAAGGCAACTCGCTTATATTCACAATTGAATCATTCGATTTGGAGGAATCGGAGGGTTGCAACAAAGACTATCTGGAAGTGCGTGACACAAAAGAGAGTGGTCCTTTATTAGGTCTGTTTTGTGGTACAAATATTCCACCACCCATAACGGGCGTTCAATCAATATGGGTGAAATTCGGCAGCGATGATGATGGCGTGGCTAATGGTTTTGTGGTGTCCTATAATTATGGTGAGTAAATTCGCTTGCGCATATATATATTTATACGTGCGTTTAATGCTTTCAACAATACATACAAAAATGAAAATAAAAAATAAAAACTTGGTACCGATTTTCCATCGGAAATATAAATTTCTGTTATATACCTCCTTGAAAATATGTATCTCCAAAACTGGAGTTTTTTATAAATAAAATTAGTTTCTAAACATATTTTTTCTAAAAAATCAGCCCAGACTCTCAGACTATAGAAGAGTATAAGCTTAAAAGGCCTGCTTAAAAATGTTTGAACATTTTTTCAATCGGTCTAGCTCACGTAAATTTTAGTAATTTTCCGAAATATTTTAGCCGAAGTCCTCAACTAAAAAAATTTTATAATTCCTTATGCGATATGTACATAAGGCTTTACAAAATTACAAGCAAACTAAAAAAAGGTTGCCGTATACATCTGAGTCAAAATTTAAAGTATTTTTGCAATTTAATTTCGAAATTTTTTTTTGGTCGTACCTTTGGGTCGTCATAAGCATTTTTCGATGGCACTGGAATAATCAAAATACATTCTAAGCGAAAGTTTAACGAAATTTGAATAGCTTTAATTTGCTGACAATAGGGTGGTAGCTAGTGAAATCTCTTGGGTAAGTACTAGAACATGGTACTTGAGGTCAAGGGACAAAACCAATTTCTCCTCGAGACAAAAATAGCGATGTATAATCTTTAGTTTAGGATCCGATTGTAAATGCCGAAGGTATGAAGAAAATTAAAAAAAAAAAAAACAAACCCCAAGTTCGGCCAAGAAAAAAATTGTTTTTGAAATTGCCTTGCAAACACACTTTGGATTCGAAGGTGTACGATGAACTTTTTCTGATACGATCTAATGTACATATACCTTGGTCCTCTCTAATTTTTAGCTACACACAATGAAATCAATGGCACAAACGGTACAATTGAGTCACCGCATTATCCCACCAAGTTCCATGTAGATGAACCGTACACTTGGCGTATTACAGTCGACAAGGAGTTCGTGTTGGTGGTGGTCATAAAACATGTTATCGATGTGGATATACCATTTATAAAGGTAAGATTATGTTTAAGATTTGTCAGCGATGTTCATATTCGTTAAGAATTGGTGCTCAGTAACCTTTGGTAGAATTAAATCTTAGTCTAGTATTAGGTTGTTTTGCACTTTTTTACGGAAGGTCCAGAAGCTCGCCTGATATAAAAATATCTCGTAAATGTCCGATATATTTATCATAACGTGACGATATATGATATTGAGAACACCTTCGCCGCTTTTTCCCCACATGCGGACGTCCATGTTAGCGAACAGCTATTCCGCAATTATGCTGCACCAGCTCGCTTAACTCCGTCCGGATGCTTGGAGATAATCCTTGCCAATTTTGCGATGCTAATTTATAACGCGCCCTTCGTTGAGCAATGCCTAGCATCAGAACCAGACTTCCTCACCAGTGTTCTCAAGTTGTCGTTGATCACTGTCGCCATTCCTGATTTATAAAAGTCAGGAAGAGTGGTGAGTGGTCCCATTACTCGAGCCGAGGAAACCTGCCAACAAAATGGTGTCCTATCAACTGATAGCTATACTCTCCCTAGCAGTAAATACTCTTGCGGCCTTGCTACTTACTACCCTACACCAAGAAGTCATCATCACCACCTCGGGTCTTCTACCTGCTTCTTTTAAATTTGTACATATCAATGCTCTTTCAGGCAAAAGATGGAGTTTGTCTGATCTCAAATGCCGACGATTGCTCGATATTAGCGTCCGGAAACCTTTTGATGGTCAATGCTCGAAATTAAACCACAATCTCTTCGATCTAGCTACCTTCTTTACTTAGAAGTCTAACCTTATCCCGCAACGAAATCGTTGGCAACCATATTTACCACTCTGACGAAAGAAGTCAGCCTGTAGTTAGGAGCTCCCATCGATGACGTACAAATTCCGGCCACGAGCTACCTGACCAATAGCTTTCTCTACTTATCCGCGCACACAAAGGCAGCAACACGTTGTTGGCAAAATAGCAGCATATTTAGCCCCAGTACCGTCATCGGGAACTGGTAAGGCGCAGTGGGCAAAGCTACGGACAGTTATGAGATGTCTTTGGATGTCACCAGAGTCCCATTTATATAGCATGGCCAGTTGATCTCAGCGAAAATAACGTAATATCGAACAAATAGTTCCTGACCGGCTGCTGTCGATATGAGCACCGGAAAAGGCAGTAGTTGGAAAAAGAAGTTTTTAGGCAAGTCAGAAGGCATCTCAACAACCACTACACCCAACGATTTTCATACCCTCTTATATACACTCAATTTACACACCTTTTCTTTGGTCCTACCCTTTCAGCTGAAAGATTAGCTCATCTAGGCGGGTCTAATTAACTAACAGTGAGAAAAAATCAGATTACGCTATTTTGCTGTGATACATATGTACATACATACATACATAATTATTATTTTATATGAACTACATGTACATATACTTACACGAATAACCACATTCTCCTAATCACTTCTATATTTGCGTTTTCACAGTTCTACGACGGCTATTCGGATATTGGACTTCAGATCGATTACTCGAATAAAAATTATGTCCATTCCAGCACAAATATACTATACATAAAGGCTTCGCGTGGTCCCTTCCAGTTGGAATGGTCCACACTTTCAAAGGAAGAATTGCGAAATAATCAAACTTTAGAGGAAAATGCTGCAATTTGTGGCAAAAATCTCTACACCATAAATACCGGTGTTTTGGTTTTTATCAATTCGCCTGGTTATCCTAACGGCTATGCTAGCTCGCTTAATTGCAGTTGGGTGCTAATGGCAACAAAACCTGCCACACATGTTACCCTCCAAATGACTACGGTCGACTTGGAAGAAATGGTCGATTGCCCTGTAGATTACGTTACAGTGTCTGCCAGCAGTGATCTACAGAATTGGCAGCAGCTGGATCGGTTGTGTAAGAAACCCGAAAATGTGCAAAAAGTCTACCATGGCACACCGTATCTCAAGCTGAACTTTGTCACCGATTTTAGCGTGAATAAAACAGGTTTCTCAGGGCAAGCAAGAGCTGTCTGCGGCTCCGAGATGACGGCTACACAAGGTTTAGTTAATATAACCGAGTTAGTGTCTGGTATTAGTAATTTCCAAGTGGATTGCGTCTGGAAAATACACGTTCGCCAAAGTCGTCGTATACGCATACGTTTCATGGATTCTTACCTGGCACCGGAAAATCAGGCGAATATTTGCCGCGCCTACTTTTTGGTACGCAATGGCTTAGCAGAGGATTCGCCCTTCCTTGGCAAGGGCAAGTATTGTGATAACAATATAACCGATGTGCTGGAGACCACTTCGAATCGAGCATTCGTAAAATTCTCGCGTTCCGCTTTTCCACGCTTCCGAGCTGCTTTCTATTACGAAGAGATAAGCCATGAGTGCTCTGATGTGTTGCTTCTAACTGAGGGTACACTTTCGGAACGAGAAAAAATTATAAATTCACCCTCTTATCCCAATATTCCCAATCCACATTCGGAGTGCATTTGGCGTGTGGAGGCACCAGCGCATCATATAATCGCTGTCGAATTCAGAGATGAGTTCGATTTGGCAACATCGGATAGTACTTCGGGCGCTTGCGATCGCGAATATGTGCAGCTAAATGACGGTGCAACCGAACTAATGCCCGTGATCGGTATCTTCTGTGGCAAAAAGAAGCCAAACATGCAGTATACGACTGGTAATGTTTTACGCGTAAAATATTTCACCGATATCTCAGAGCCACACGTAGGCTTCAAAGCATTGGTTTCGATCGGACGCTGCGGTGGTTCTTACTACGAAAATCAGGGTGAAATTTACTCACCGGATGCATCGGTAATAAATGATGCACGCGATTTCGAGTGCATATACACAATCGAAGTGGATGGCGGAAGTACGATCAAAATTATTGTAGAAACTATGGAGCTGCCGGACACGGAGGATTGTTCTAAAGGCAGCCACTTGGAACTACAGGAGATCGTCACATACGAGGGCAAAGATAATGTTACAGATTCGCTACGTATATGCGGCAGTCGCAAGGATAAAGCTTACATCGTCGAGACAAATAAGCTGATTGTGCGTTATCGCATAGAAAATTCCAATCCCGCGGCGCACTCCTTCAAACTCACATATTCCGCTATCGGCACCCGTTGCGGCGAGACCATCACAGCAAATCGTGGCACACTGTACACGCCGGGATATCCACAAGGTGTCAATAGGCCGACGCATTGCGTTTGGTACATACGCGTACCGAAAGGTAAGCGCATCAAAGTCGAGATACTTGATTTCGACACTGGCGCAGCGTTGAATGCAACCAACTCCTTTGGACATGTGAGCTCTTTCCGTGGGCGCCTTAGCTTCGCTAATGATTTTGAGATGCAATCGATTATTGCGCGTATATCTAGCAATCCACCCGCGGCGGTCTACTCCACGGACAACACAATGGGCATTGATGCATTTTTGCTTTCATTTAGTCAACATCGCGGCTTCCGATTGCGTTTCTCTTCGGATGAGGACTCGCAGGTGTGCCGCCATAATCTCAATCTGGATAATGGTGAAGGAGTTGTGCGTTTCAGGCGCCAAAATGATACCGACATCTACTGCAATTACGCGCTCAAAATGCAAGACAACGAAACATTATCGTTGCAAGTGGAACGATTTGAACGAAACTTTACACTTTCGCTATATTCTTCGCTTTGCAGCTATGTATCGCCTCTCAAATTGGAATTGAACTCGCAACAAATCGCGTCGGATCTCTTGTGTAAAAACGAAACCCGTCCCGTCGTAAGACTTCCGTATCCGGTAACCATGAAATTGCTCGGCAACAGACGTAACAAACTCATCAACTTAGATTTGAGGTACAAAGTTTACAAATGCGGCGGCATACACTCCATTTACACTGATCTCAATATAACGCAACCGCAAATGGGCAATCACACCGGCGAATTGGAGTGCGCGTGGGCAGTGTGGCCCGATCATGAGTTCAGCGTGGACGACACGGAAGATCTTGATTTCTGGGCAGCGGGCACTCAAATCGAAGTATCGTTGTCCACTGATTTCAAGGGCTCCTGCGAAGATCAATATCTAATTGTATACGGCGGACCTAACCAGAATTTCCCACACTTGGGTCGCTTTTGCACACAATCATCCATGGACAATATGGTTGTGGAGCGTGGCGTGTTTGTTGAGTACTACGCACGCGACTATGAAGCGCAGTCCAAGTTTAATTTGTCGCTGAAACAGGGCAGCGGTTGCGGTGGCAAACTCACCTATCCATATCGACCAATAACGTTTAGTGACCAATACAAGAATAATATTGAATGTGTGTGGGATTTGGCAACAGAAACTGGCTTTCATATCGGGCTTTATTTCACCGACCGTTTCTTCATTGAGTCGAGCAAGGACTGTACGAAAGATTATTTGTTGGTGCAGCAGAAATCGCTGAACGGTACTTGGGAAGAGCTGGGCAGATATTGTGGACGTGAACCGCCAAAATCGGTAAATAGTACAACTACCCAGATGCGGTTAATTTTCCGCACAGATGCCGAGACGTTGGGTGATGGCTTCACAGCGAATTTCGAACGCAATTGCGGTGGTATACTCTATGCAACGCGTGAGTTGCAACATCAGACCAGTCCGGGCTACCCATGGCGGTACGAGAACAATCTGGTGTGCAATTACACTGTTGTGCAGAAGGAGAAAACTAAGACCGGCATACTGCTGCAGTTCTTGGACTTCGAGGTGGAAGAGCCGCCAATTACGGGTTGTCTCTTCGATAACGTTACCGTGGAAACGTACATCGAAGACTCGCCACCGGTAGAAACAATACTTTGTGGTACGAAACGTTCGCATGAGTTTCGTGGTGATAAAATAACGGTGGTTTTGCGCACCGATCACTCATTTTCCTCCAGGGGTTTCAAGTTTGCTTACAGCACCAACGTTTGTGGCTACACCATACACAACTCGACTGTGATAGAGACACCGCGCCAATATAGCGATGGCAGTATGCCACCAAACAGTGATTGCAATTGGAATCTAACTGCGCCCAGTGATTATAAGATACTCATCAAATTTGAATATTTCGACTATGAGAGCGATTCAACATGTGACTTTGACGGTGTCGAAGTTTACAAGTCTTTATTCCCAGTCGAGGATCAGCGTATTGCGAAATTCTGCGGTAACCTTACCGGCCTCATACCACCACTGCATATTGCCGGAAATCGCGCACTGATACACAGCTACTCAGATCGCAGCATCGGTTCGATGGGCTTTAAAGCGGTCATCAACTTCCTGCCGAATTGCGATGAAAAAATCTACCTAGGCGCCGATAATTCTACATACGATTTCACAAAATATGCGAACGGCTATACGCATAACTTGGATTGTGCGTACGTTTTCACAACCACGCATGGACGACAGCTATTTGCGGACTTCAATAGTTTTCATGTTGAGGATAGCGAAAAGTGTCAGGATGATTTCTTAGAAGTGCGTGATGGCGGCGGTCCCTTCGCAGACTTGATTGGCACATTTTGTGGGCATGTAGTGCCGCCGCGAATGATGTCCTCACAGAATGCATTATTTATGCGCTTCGTGAGTGACTCGGCGGTTGCGAGTACTGGCTTTAGTGCAAAAATTACAGCTTCACCTAAAATGTGTGGGGATATGGAAGTGGAGGTTAAGAGCAAAGAGGTGAGTGTGTGAGCGTGAAGCAGTTATGGCGAAACAAAAATTTTATTAGTAAAAATTTCTTTGCAGAAATTTGTTTTAAATTCGCCGAACGCACCAGACCAACTTTATGGCAAACATATGAACTGCTTGTGGCGGCTGAAAAGCACGAAAACAATACATTTGAAATTCGAGCGCTTCGATTTGGAAGGCACCAACACCACAGGCAAATGTGCTGGGGATACGCTAAAAATTTACAATAAAGAGGTAAGTTCCGATTGAGAAATGTGTTACCATAGAGTGCCACATAATACCTTAATAACAATAATTAATTAAACTGCGTAGCAGTGAAAATGTGTCTCGGGGTGGCCTATTACAAGTCGCAGCTCTGGTCGAATAAGTTTTAACACCTTGATGTTGTTTTGTATGAATATGTATATACATATCTGCATACAGTGGCTGCAATGAGTAATCGTGCGTGCTTGAGATCTGCCGGATCGGTACTAAAATAAGAGTAAGGAGAGGAAATTAAAAAAAAGACGTAGATCGATCTTTTGGTAATTTGATTTCAACCGATTTCAAAAAAAACAGAAAGGTTATCGGAAGGTTCATCGGAATATTTTTTTATTTTTTTACATGAATCGTGTTATGTAAGAGAAAGAAGATTATCTTTTATCGGAATCGGTATCTCAAGAGTAGCCCCATACTAATTTAGTTTAGTTCCGACCATTGGATCATGAAGAAATTAACGGTACGCCTAAATGTTATGTAAGCACTGAAGTCTGTTGTGTTTTTTGCTTAAAAATTAATTGTTTTTTACAAAAATCCATAAGCAAACCTCTGTATGTATATACATATTCTGCCCTGCAAAAGTTTGAACTCACTTGGAAAAATCATTTTGGTTTGTATGGAAAAAACCATTGTTGCGACCGGTAATCTTTGGCAAACGACTCAAATAGGCAAAAGAACATCAAAATTGGTCCAACTATCGAACAATGACAACAGATTTTATAGGCCGATAAGTCCAAATACGAAATTTTTGGTAGCAAACGGCGAATGCACTGCCAAAGAAAATCGAATGAAGGGCGCGCACCACAATGTGTAAAGCCAACAGTTAAGTTTGGCGGTGGCATGGGGGTAATTAAACGATAAATAAAAAAAATGACTGAATCAAGAATTCTTTACACCCAAGAGTCATGCGAAAATGTTTTTACAAACATAGTGTTGTAAATTACTCCTCTCATTTAAAAAGTTCTTCCATTTATTTTTGATTATGTTATTAAAGTTTGAATATTTGCCAATCGCAGGATGCTGGTGAAATCGAGAAGGGTTACGGCACTGAGATAATTTTCAATGGCCAAATGGGTAGCACCGATTGGAGTAACTACGCAACCGATTACGTTTATTGTGGCAATCACGTACCAGATGATTACTTCTCTACTGGAAATACCATTATTATCAAATTTCAGACTGATGATGAAATTGAAAAAACAGGCTTCAGCATAAGCGCTTTTGCTGTTGAAGGTACGTCATTCAACGAAATACCTATACTACTAACCTTTTTTAAAATCACCACTTTTAATGTGTTATTTCACTCTTAATCTCTCGCAAGGCTGCTTCCGTAATTACACCGGCACACAAGGACGCATACAAATCTCCGATACTGCTGATGAATGTGATGTCTACATAGAAGCGCCGCAAAACTATTCACTCAGCCTTTACTATGCGGATGTTACATTTGCTGAATATGAATGCACAAAGGAATATATTGAAGTTTTTAATGCTAACACGAATAGTTCATTGCAAAAGATTTGCTCGTACACTGGCAATGATAAGGCGCTCTTCTCTAGCGCGAATAAATTACGTTTGCATGTGAAAATGAGCGGCTACTATACAAAATTCGATATTACTTATTTGGCTAGCCGTGATGGCCCTGGTTGTGGTGGTAATCTATACAATAATCGTGGCACAATCGTTAATCCATTCTATCCGAATAATGTGCGAAATAATTCCAATTGTCTTTGGAATATTCGCGTACCATCGAATTTGCATGTGTTGCTGCATTTTGAAGGTAAGATTATGAATATTCGGCAGGTTCTGCGATTCATTTCAGGGTGATTCAATATTTGATTATATTAAAAACCGACTATGTGATACCTCTCTCAGCTATGCTACATAATCGCGGAAATAACCCAGACCCGCATTTTTAGGTTAGGATATTTAAAAAATAACTGATGTAACAGAGCACTTCTGATTTTAAATGAATTTAAATTTGAATTCAGCGACCAAAAATATATTAGAAACGGCTAGCCTTATCTCAGATGAAAAAAATATTGACTAGTGTAATTTTCACACTGTTTGAGAAGTGCATACAAAACTAACAATATGTACCTCATCATAATACAAATCTTCATTCATCTGCAAAATTAGGGACTTATTTTTATTTAACTTTTATTTATTGCGTGTGCAGACTAATCCTCATCAGATTGTTACTTACCTACTTACAAACATACGTACATACGTAAAATTGAAATTTAAGTATATGTATATTTATACTTCCTTTACAACAACAGTTTTCGATCTTGGCACTAAAAACACTTGCCATTCAGATTATTTGGAGATTATCGAGTCCAACGATGAAGGTCCAGACAGAGTTGTTCGACGTTTTTGCGGCGAGGTAAAATTTACTAATGAATTCCTTTTTTATTTAGAAAAATAATTATATATAATACTTTATTTTTTTTTTTAGGACAATCCCAAAATGTACAAAAGCGAACGCAGTTCACTTTCAATACGTTTCCATAAAACGCTGAACTATGATGGCACTGGCTGGGTTATAAACTTCCAAGGTGTTTACTCGAATTATAAGATTCCTGAATTCCTGCAATAACAATAAGAGTATTTTGTTTAATATGCTTTTTATTAATTAGTGTTTGTGCCAATAAGATTAGAAAATAAATGCGAATTTTGGTAGTAAATTTAAGTATTAAAAAATATAATTTTTACTGATATTGCCATTATCAGCCACAATTCAGAATTTTAAAAGAGTCTGCGGTCTAAAAATATAGGCCAATGTGCTTTTGTGTAAGCTCAATATTGTAATACGTCACCCAAAGGGAAGGCTCTATTGCAAAAGCACTTCTCATTTTGCCGGTTGGATTCATATGTACTTGCTTTATGCTTTTCATCGTACAAGTGGTGGTGTTTCTACAGAGGGAGTGTACTCACAACCATTTCATTTGTATCACCTTCATTATTGTGATTTAGCTGCAAAAAACGGGGGGTTGTCATTGTTTTTGATTGCTGTTATTATTAATTTAGCAAAATTTTCTATCTAGGCTTTTGCACAAATACATTTGCTCATAAAAATAGTTTCAGTGATTTTTGCACAATTGGAGGCATATCCAATTTATTTTTCCAACTACATATACATACATAGAATATGTACTTATGTATGTACATACATGCATACTCATAAAATATTCAATTGCATGTCAAATGCTTAAGTTGATTACCGTAACTCCCTGACCTTTATTATTCGTAATTTGGTCAAACAACAAGCCCCTTAACTATTTAAATAAATCAATTGAATAGGGCGCGTTTTTAGTTAGATGTGTACGTATTAGTAGTATAAAATCACAAATTGCTGGTAATTGAAAAAACTGCGGTATTTTCAAAGAGTATCTCGTCTAATTTATTTATTCACGATTGCTTGGGTAATTTAAAAAGAGAAAGTAAATATTTAAATGTTTTTTTTTTTTTAATGAATATTAATTAGAAAATGCACGAGTGGGAGTTTTAAGTCTCTTTAAATGCGCATTTTAGCCGCTCAGTTCCTACTGGTTTGTTTTCTAGTTTGCACTGAGCACACTTTCGGCAAAATCTTCTGGAAATCTTTCGTTGACCTGGCGTCGGACCTAGGTTCTACCGAATGATTTTAGGTAAGTGTGGTCTAAAATACTGCGTATCTTTTAGTACTTAAACGAAAAGTTTATGTCTTTCGCTAGGAATGCGATTCCAAACCATCACTTCCCTTTATTATTTCCAACCTTACGCGTTCAAAGATGCCAATCGGTGTTAAAGATGACTTATAAAAATAAAAATATTGAAATACTTCATAGTTTTTTTATTCCTCATTCCATTTGAAATAAGTTTTTATGCAATAACGGTCTTCGTCGCATCATTTATTTTAGTTTCGACTTTGGAGCCTGGCTTTGCCATTTAAATACTTATGTAAAAATGGATATACCTATCCCCAAATTGCTTTGTGGATCAACATCGCCAAGTCTATCGAAAAAAATACCCATCCTCCCTTGTATAGTTTTTAGTTAACGGTTAGCACGATCGCTTATTTTGTAAGAATGATGCATCAGAAAGTCCAGGAAAAACTATTTTCTTTCTGAAATACCGATATTTACGCTACTCCAAAAATGTTTGCTTTATTGTACTAGCAGGAGTCCTTTTTCTATCAGTTTGCTGCGAAAATGCGTTTATTTTGAGCTAACCAAATCGATCGTTGCTGCCAAAAAGGGAGTTAGCAAATAATATAGGGAATATTAATTTTGTTCTTGTTAAGAAGGTAAATAAAACCAAATTGGGCCTTCTATAAATTTTATAAATATTTAGTAACAAGTTAGTTACCCTTCTAAATAGTTAAGCACATAATTGTTAAGTTTATTGCATCCCTACAAAAGCATTGCGCTTACTAAATCGATCAAAACTCTTTTTATTGGGCCAACGCGGCGTATGAGCAACAAATGGAATTTGGCACATTACTGCCAATAAAAGCTCATTAAGTACATACAATACTATAATAAAAAAAAAAATCGGTTGTAAATACGTAGGCATATTTATTTTTATCGCCAGCAGACGTGTGTTAGTTTTATTGATTTGTACCTTTGAATCTCATCAAAGACATCATGCTCCTATTGAGTGATTGTAGTAACACAATTTCGAACTTCAAAATTCGATGTGAACATGAAAGAAAGCTGGAAATAATGGGTGTCTGTCTTATGCTGGATTTGCACTAAGTAGGCATTAAACGAATTGGACATTTTTTAAATGGTACCCATTTTTTGTCATTTCAATGCCTAGTGGAAATTCGGCATTACTTAAATCAGAAATCATAGAAATTTCAAATTTATACCAGTTCATATTTAATACTCAACCATCAGTAATATGTGGTCAAAGTTTTGGACCCATCCAATTTAATTCGGGCGTGAAAGTGTTAAAAATGAATCGGTTTACATCCTTTAACTAAAAAACTGAATAAATTTTACTTCAAAAGCTTATTTCATACAAGTTTTTAGGGAATACAGTATAATAATAATAATAGAATGGCGCTTACACATATGTTAATGCTTGGCCGAGCTTCTCCTCCGATTTGCGGCGTGCGCCTTGATGTTGTCACACAAAGGGAAGGGACCTACAGTTTTACGCCGACTCCGAACGGCGATTGTATTTTTATGAGAAGCTGTTCTTCATGCCATTGTTTGCCATTGCCGGCCAAGGGGCGACCGCTGTTAAGAAAAAACATTTTTTTATATTTTTTTGCAATGTTGCTTTGACCAGGGCTTGAACCCAGGCCCTGCGGAGTGGGAGCGCGCACTGCTTACCACACCACACCACAGCATATATACATGTTCAGCTTAATAAACCCCCGTTGTGGCACCCATTACAGTATATTGTATGTATCTGTGTTTCGTTTATGTGCGTTTTAGCTAATTAGTAAGACATGCATGGCGTTAATTTTATACTCTGTTTTAACTCTATACTTTGCAAATACGTTTTGGCAAAATCCTGAACTCGCATGTTAATAAAATGGCAATGAAATTTTTTACGCTACTTCATTATCAATAATGGTTTATTCAAACAAATGTATGCGAGTACATTAGACTGCATCACCAAAAAAAAAAGGCGGTTTTTTCCGGCGGGATTACAAAATTTATTATATTCTAAACTTCCACCAAAATATTTCGGAAAAATATTAAGATTTAAGTGAGCTGGACCGATTAAAAAATACCTCCAAAAATGGAGCTTTTTTTTTTGAATAAAAATAGTTTCTTAAAGGATTTTTTGGAAAAAATGCCCTCAGATCACAAAACATTTTGAGCTTAAAAAATCTACATAAAAATATTTTAAAAAATTGTTTCAATGGAATCATAATATTGAGATGTTTGATATTTTTTCTTAACTCTTTTCAAAGATTTCTTTAAGAAAAACTTGAATAACTGCTCAACTGTTTTTCTTAAACCAGTCTTTGAAAAAAGTTCAAAAAACAGCATCAAAAATCTCATTATTATGATTCCGTTAACAATTTATTTAAAATATTTTTATGCAATTTTTTTTAGCTTAAACTGTTTTGTCATCCGAGGTGATCTTTTTTAATGCATACTAAAAAGACTTTGTATTGATAAAAAAACTCAAGTTTTGGAGGTATTTTCAAATCGGCTCAGCTCACGTAAAACTTAATATTTTTGCGAGATATTTTTTTGGTGGAAGTCTTAAAATATAATAGATTTTATAATTCCAGTGGAAAAACAGTACCGATTTTTTTTTTGTATGGGGAGTGACGCAGTCTTATGTACATATGTACGTATGTATGTACATAGTAGCCACCTGAATTGATGATTGCTGATCTTCGCATAGCATTAATAATGTTGAAGCGCAATAAAAAGCTTAAAAATTGTAACACGTCCTAATAACACTGTGTTACAAAATTGAGTTTCATGTCTCCGTATTTGATAAAACCAAAAGTAAATGAAAGCTTACACTTCCCACTGCAAAATCCCACAAGGATTTTTAGCCTGGTTTATTTTTTATGCGTATTTAAATTTGGTGACCCTGAATACAGGAAAAATTTAGTAAAACTCGATCAAATAATGAAATTATTCTGGAAAGTAATAGTAATTATTTTTATTATAATTTGGTGTCATAAAATACCTAGAATCTTGTTCCACTGTGTAATTAACCCGAGAATGAGCGTTTCATGCATTCGGATATATGTACATATGTACTTTAGTAAATACAGATCAAGATTCGCGTGTTTAGGTGGTTCACCGCATTTTTTGGCAATACACTTGTAAAATTCAAGAACAGACGCAGCTCAGTGTCTGGCAATTTAGCCAGCTTAAGGGAATGCATATGTGTATTACATGTACATATGTATGTACATTAGGATGGTCCAAAATAAGTAAAAATGGAATTTTAATGATCTCAGCCCCTATGATTGTTCTATACTGAAATAATTAGACCCCAGTTTTTTTTTCTTAAATCAAAAAATCTTTAGAGGTCGTCAAAGTTTTCGACGTATTTTATATTGGAAAAAGAATATCTCGTATAAATGATATAGAATTCTTGAAATTCAATATTTTTCTATCAGAAAACTTCTCCACAAGAGACTTTCAACAATAATACCCAATGGTTTATTCAACTATTTTCCATAGGTCCCCTAAAAACCCCAAACAAATGTAATTGGCGGACCCATAAAAAATGGGTAGTATAAACAAATGGTAAAACAAACCATTGGATATTATTACTAGAATTCTCCTACGGAGAAACAGAGTTGATTTTCAAGAATTCTATGCCATTTCCACGAAAATGGTTTCTATTCCATATAAAATACATGGCAAACTTTGAGCGCTTTGAGCGACTTATAAATATTTTTTGATTTCGAAATAAAAAAACAGGGTTGTATTATTTACTTTTTCTACATACATGCATACATATGTATGCAAATATTTTTCCCCAGTAGAAAAACGAAGGAGTAAATAGTAGAGGGTCTTACCATTTGATGATTTTCTCAATTATTTTTTATATGAAACAGGCCCAATTGCAAGGCATTGCGTTACCGCTTTCAGGAGAACAGCTCTTAGAAGGGCAGATTTTTTATGCGTAGCTTTTTTCATTTGAATACGATTTTGCTCTACAATATACAGATGCTTTTTCGTAATTAAGAAAACCAATAACAAAAATTAAAAATTTTATGTTGGGTCTAACGAGAATCTAACAAATATTTTGTAGCAAACATCTCTGCGCAGTCAGCTACGGCCAAGGCGTATCCATATAAGGTGGTGGAAATTGTAAAAATCCCGTGTATTTTGTTATTGCTTTTTGATACATCAGGATGTCAAAGCGAAAGAAAATAGGAGATAATTTTGGCCATTTCGTTTTGTTGACATCCTAAAGTTACGCCATTTCGTCATGTCGGATGACATTCTCCTGTACTAGTGTAGAAACAAAAATATCCAATCAACTGTTCTAGTAACACCATTTTGTATAGATGCTCCTTGGCTACAGCTACAATATGTATGTATATATGTTAGGCTGTGTCATTTTTGAGCAACTTTTTTCTTCAACTAAAAAACAGGCTAAAAACTTTCAAAAAGGTGAAAAAAGAGCCTCTAAAAATTTGAGCTCTTAATATTAGCATTAAGTGGTGCCTGTTCCTAACTTGGTAGGAAATTGAACGCTCTACAAAAAAGATATTCAAACTTAAAGTTGCAAATGTATGTAATTATGATTTCTATTTTATCAAACTGATACTGATGACTTTTTTAAAGTCTTATTTATCTATTGTTTATGTATTCTAGTTGTTGAAAAGTTTTTTTTTGTAATCTATAAAATAATAATTTTACTGAACCTAGTTCATAATTACTTTTGTTTAAGAGTTAATCAAATAATAAAATAATATCTAAGACATAATTTTTTTTTATTTTAGCTTTATAAAAATATAAGAGCACAAAAACCAGTTTTCTGATTAAAAATAGTTTTTAAGACATAAAAAAGTCATCAGTATCAGTTTGATAAAATAGAAATCATAATTACATACATTTGCAACTTTAAGTTTGAATATCTTCAGAACGGCTCACTCTGTAAAAAAAATTAATTAGAACTTTTTTGTAGAGCGTTCAATTTCCTACCAAAATAATTTTTCAGTTCATTTTTACAATGGTTATATGTCAAGCTACAAAAATAAGAAAAACGAAACATTTTTTCCCATGTTATTTATATGTGAAATGGAAAGTTAGGAACAGGCACCACTTAATGATAATATTAAGAGCTCAAATTTTTAGAGGCTCTTTTTTTCACCTTTTTGAAAGTTTTTAGCCTGTTTTTTAGTTGAAAAAAAAAAGTTGCTCAAAAATGACACAGCCTAATGTATGTACATAAATATATTTTCAAAAGCTTATTTGAATCAAATTTGTTACAATCGTTCAAACAAACTTATTTTCAAATTTGTGTAGCTCATGTCAGTTTAGTTGCTTTACACGTTGCCTACTCACTTCCCGAGAAGAAGCACTGGAAGCACTCTGTTCGTAGAGCTGTTCTGATATCAAGGGAAGTTCTTGGCAAAATTGCTTCTGGGTTGTTATGGAATAGTAAATGCCGTTAACAAGAATTTGCGAATGAACTTCATTTTGCATCTTAGAGATGGCGAGCTGTCGGCCTTCGCACACCCTCAAACATTTATTAGAAATTACTACTACATCATTTTTATTTTACTATTTTCAATTATATATGTATTTTATTATTATCATTGGTTATTAGTTAAGTGTTTCCTTTTTGTTCTCCCGCTTTTACAATGGTAATTAGCGCCATCGCATAAATACATTGTTGCAAGTAAAAGTTAGTGGTACTATTAGCACTCCTAGCTACCCTATAGGGAAATATACTAATTTATGCGTCTTAAAAATTATGAGTCCTGGCATTCTCGCAAAGACTAAGGCTAACATTACTGCCATCCAAAAATAATATGGACGGGGCAAGGCAAGAAACATGTGGGGCCTTACCACTTCTACTACATGCAAATGAGTGCAAATTCGGTGAAGGAGAGAGACTTCGTCGCCACGTACTGTCGTACTGCCCAGTGGCAGAGCGTTTCACCACAATCCGCATCAAAGCGCCAAGAGGAATGTAGCGCAGAGAAAAAGATGCCGTCTACAGGACTATGCTGCCATAGGTCACAACACAAGCTATTTCAGGTCGATACCCGAGAGACCCCAAATATTTAAATTACGTTGAGCAATACCACCAGCTCAGCCATAACTGGGGAGGGCTTCTCTGCGCTGTTCGATAACAAAAGAGGTTTCAGGCAAGGAGACCCAAAGGAAAATTTCCTTTGCCAACAAGGCCTACTCTGGAATTAGTTGGTAATTGAGAAGTAAAGTCATCTCTCATTACAAAAAAAAAACGCAATCTATAAGCCGCTTATTATATCCGTGGTGGCTATAAATTTGGTATCAAATGAAAGGCGACTAAAATAGATTTAAAACTGAATTCTAGTTTTCATATTATCCTAGTGTTCATATTTCTACTATATGAAAATTGGGAGTGATTATTCTGCGATTTTGCCAATTTTCTACACCATCCATTCTTGGTCCTCTGTTGCCTTATTCCGTAAGTTTTAGTGAGATACTTTAATTTTGACTCCAATTATCATATTTATGTAAATTACGCTTATATGAAAAGTGGGCGTGTTTATTGCCAGATTTAGCCCAATTTCCACATCATCAATTTCCACGATTTCGTCATTAGAAAGCCTGTCCCATTTGGAGAAACAGATTCATTTTTCCTATTGGGCAAATACATATTTACACACGCATTTTGACAATGTATAAAAACACTCATGTATATGTATACATGAATTTTTGTACATTTGCGCTTTATTATTTTTGGCTGAAAACATATAAACATTTATCAAGAAGCTCGTCTATAAAAAGCCGATAACTTTCTACAGGTGTTAAAATTATCAGTTTGTTCGCTGAGATAAGCGGAAGGGTTTATATCGTGTGATAAAGCTCGTCTAGGGAAGCTAATTAAATTTAAATAAATTTTAATTTTTTAATAAGTGTAAATTGTTGTAAATTGTGTAGAAAAGATAATAATATTTCCTTCACCATGCGTTGTATAAAGTAAGTAAGAAAACTTTTTTCATAAAATGTAACTTTTGCGTTTTTAAAATATTAGATGAGACATTTTTCAATTTGGGCCTCACGCGTCCTATGTATGTTTGTGGAGTCAATGCACTCTATGAGGACGAGATTAAATAATTTAGCATTATACACTAGGCTGGGTCGATTTTGTATGGGGGAAAATAAAAGGCATTTGACCGTATTGTAATAGTAATACTATGATGTCTTAGGTCTAAGCCAATTGTTATTGGCCACGAAAGATTAATTTAAAACTTATCTTTAGCCCGCGCAATTGAATCAAAGTGTATGAATTTTTAAAATTAAACTTTGGCTTGTAATATCTATAGTATGCGTTAATTGTTATAAACAGGACGATATATCAAATTAAGGGTTGTTAAATTTAGTATTTTACGTTCATTTATCATTTTTCAATAAGTCTACTAGTTTTTCGATATTAAGATAAAACTTACAAAAACTATAATTTTCCCTTATGAAGTTTCAATTCTTCATTACTTCAGCAACCAAGTGAAAAATTCAAAAAAGTGAGACGAGATTTATTTCAAACGTTCTAATGTTTTCGGATATTTATATAATATTAAGTGGGCCATGGACTTGGTCACGCCGATTTGGTCAGTGTTCAAGATTGTGGTGAATGAAGTCAAACATGTATTGTCAAAGATTAGGAATCGTTTGATAAGTTAATATAAGTTTCAAGCATATAAGTATTTACATACATTAACATAATACATTTAGGGTGAGAAACGCCCATTTTAAGTGCTTTATGCAGTGTCGAAAATTGTTCGCGGTTTATAAATCTGCCGTTATATGAAAGTAGGGGACGTGCAATAAGTGTTTCGATATACATACTTAAATATTTTAGTTAATTCCATTATGTGAAAAAGTGACTGTAGGTAAATGCAATAGTATTTAACATATCCTGGGAAATCCTTTTGAGGACTCTCCAATTGGACGATATTGCTTTGCATTTAGCTTGAACGAAAAAAGTCACTCCCTGAAACACTTTTCTGGAATCCGGTTCTACCATTTAAAAGTTATTTATACAATTGAAGAGAAATTTTTTTAGAAAAAAACTGGAGATCCACTTAAGTTTTTCGATACAACTTTGGTAAATGTTACTCGGTCGGTACTGAATAATTACCAAATTGAAGGCGAGACTCAATGTTACTGATTTTTGATAATAATATGATTAAAATCGTTCAGATTATAAACAAATTATTTTCAAATAAAAAAAATTTTGAACAAATTGTTTTGTCATTTTCTTATATTTGCAATTTTTATATTGTATGCATAAACATAAGTAAACCAATTAGTGTTTCTAGAAGTTGTGCCTGTTCAGTGTTTCCATACTCATTTGCATAAACAAAATTTTTCCACGATGATTGAAAATAATGGCTTTTCTATTAGAGCTACCGAAATTGTTCCGAAATTTGCGAAAATTCGCAAACTATAGCTAATATTGAAAAAAGATTAGAATATTTGGAACCAGCGACCTAAATGCACGCCAGTAACATTAATGCTGTTCTTTACATATTGTGACAATAGGCCTGTGCAATTATCAAGAGAACAATTAAAATTTTATTGAAAACAGATAACATTGAGGATAACGATAAGCTAAAGGGCTGCGAGAAATGAAATTTTACTTTATATTTTGCGTAAACGGATTCATTATCTAATAATGTGCACCAAAACTTTTTGCCGAACCCAGAATTTTTAACAAGAATTGGTCTTATTCGACTAGTGTGCTGTGGGTCACTTTGCGGTCGATGCGCGGGCTCTTACAACTAAAATTGTTGTTGACTTCATGATGCAACATATTTTCACTATTACCAAGGGATTTGAGAAAAATTAGATTTTCGACCCGCCCTATTATACACTTCTCTGCACTTCTGAGATTTATTAACCCCAGACGCGTTGGAAGTTTTTAAGCAATAATAATTCTTCATTCTGTCAAGTGGCAGCCATAAAAAAAAACTCTTATACGATCGAAATTTTCAGTGTGATATAAATGTGATAGAATTTTTTTTTATCGATTGAAATTTTTGTTTGTTGTCTTATCGTATAATCTCATATTTATAAAATTTTCGATAATTATTTTCATAACCTCTTGAGAAATGTGCGACACTCTGGTTGGTTTCTATGTATTTATAATCTAATCAACGCCACAATTAATTGTACCCATTATCAACTATTCTGAAATAGCTTGGTTTGTTACTTTTTTGCAAAAGATTAACATTTTGTTTATTAGTGTGCCTCGTTACGGGAATAGTTTATCAGAATTTGACAACAATATACCGACTGGTTTCACCGTGAAAGCAACGTGTCTTAGTCGTGAAATATCAGCATATCTTAAAGTAATTATATCTGAGCGCATTTCGAGTTCGATACATACATACATATGTACATACATATGCACAAAGTATATCTACTATTTAAGCTCTTGACAATGACATCATATAATTAGCTTTGTATAAATATTTATTTAGCATGTCTACTCATTTCGTTTAAATTGTTTAAAACTTTTGCCATACATACATACATATGTATGTTGATTAGCGATTTCACTGATGTTGCAGACAAAACCAGACATTGTAGGGGTCTTGTGAGCCGCCCTTTTAAACAAGACCGGTTTTTTGCGTATAAAACAAAGCTGTTATTCAACAAATCATCTAGCTTAAAAAAAATAAAAATGTTTGCTTCTGGAGATTTAGTCTGATTAAAATATTAGGAGTTTTATTGCAGTAAGAAAAAATACACTTTCCAACATATTTAAAAACAAATTGCACTCTTATCTTGCCGTAATAAACCCTTATTGACAATAAGAAAGTAAATTTTGTTATGGGTATATTCGATAGTGAAATGTATTACAAACACTTTGAGGTAAAAACTGTGGAAATTTTTATATATTTTAATAATGCATTGAACAGTAGTAGGGCAACCCCGTTTCACATTTTTTTGCAATTTTTCGCCCACAAATTTCGACGTGGTTACCCATAAACTCACTTTTATGTTTTAAATGTTAAAAATGTTTATCCATTTAGAGAAGTGCTTCTTATGTGGAATATATACATACGTACATTTTTAAAGAGAATCTTTCAATTAAATACAGAACGAGTTCTGTTAGTTTAGTAAAACTAATGGTATACGAATTTTAATTTTCTAGCACTTTCATTTTCTTTCCGGCATTATTTTTGAAGACCATTAGGCACATTTTAAAATTTTGAAATTCCATACCTGCTTCAAGCTTCATTCGGACACAACAGGATTGAGTTGCCCAGGGGCAATTGCCATTGCGCTCCTTGATAAGAAATTTAAGGTGTCTCCTTTGAAATAAGTCTATGTATGTATGTATGTATATTGGATTTCAGTAGAACCACGATACTCACCCATTTTGAAATTGCCACCAACTATACTATATCTACTGTTTCAAGGGCAGATTCGCCATCGAACCGGATCATTGTTGCCGCCAGAAAGTGAGGAGGAACAAGGTCTTCAAATTTATTTCGTCGTGCGATACACCGTGCTGTGAAACTCCAGATCATTGGAGAATTTCCAGAACTTCTTCACGGACATAATTCTTTCGTTAGGTTATTTTTTTGGGCGGGACGAAGCTCCCCGGGTCTGCTAGTCTTATTTTATATCACTTATTTTTTTTTTATTTCAATGGTTTGTCCCGTTCCAGATTAACCAAAAACTTAAGGATACGATATTAAGCTATAATAAACCCTTACGTACATAAAATAAAAGTAATAAATATTTAGAAATAGGTACTGTTAATGACACTGTACCTACAGTGATGGCAGATAAAATAGATTTTCAACCGTGAAATTTGTAAACGTCACAACACAATCACACGCTTGCTTTTGCACAATTTTCAGCGTGTTCCCTTATTCTTGCTGATTGTTGATAGTTTGTTTTGCTTTCATTTTTTTTGTTGTTTTTAGTTAATTTTTCTATTTGATTTTGTCATTGCTGCTCTTCAGCGCGGGGTGGCTAATAACTAACTACATACATACATAAATACATACAAACACTACGAGTACTTATTATCAATGCGTCTGCCGCTGTTGACGTTTTAATGCTTGTACGCCACATTTATTTTAAATTTTTTGTTTTGTCGATTCCCATTGTTATTGCCGTGATAAGTACCACTATTAAACATTTGAAGATATGCGCAAAAGCATTTTATTGTTGTTACTATACTTTTTTGTTTTTTTTTTATAAGTTTAAGTGTGTTTATTGTTTTTGCATTTGCCATTTTTGTCTTTGCACTTGAAGTGCAGAGTGAAATGTTCTAACAAGCGTTCGTACTCGTACTTACAAACACACTTACATACATACTTATGTATGTACATACATACCCTCTAGGGAAAGTTACCAGTTGCGCACCAGAATGCTCCCAGTTCGCGTTTTATCCTTTTCAAGTGTTAGCGACTTGCATGTCAATTGTCTGGCTATGTACATATCAGCATCCACAAGTAGAAATACCGGTACCATCATAGCAGTTGATGGGATTGTCGACCAATTCATCCCCCATGATTTTGCTCGCCTCGCTCCAACAGTCTCAATGACCGACAGTGCAAAGCACTACTGTGCCATTCCTGAGGTGCAGCCATTTAAAATTCCCAGCTTCAAGTCTTCGGACAGGGAATTTATTTATGTACGTACTTAAGTATATATCTTTTTTAAATTTTAAAATTTTTTATAGTAGTTTTTAAATTTTATACTTTTTAAAGAAAAATAATTTTTTGAATTTTATTTCTTTGTTATCGTACAAGTCAAGGCATATTAAACAGGCAGTAGCATTAGAGCAAATACAACATATACGTGTATTTTGTGGTTGTTTATGGTCTCAAAATTGTCAAAAAAGTATTCTGTTTTTTTTCTAAATTTTAAATAAAAAAAACTGCTGCAACTTCTTTTTTGGTAAATACATACTTATGTTTGCTTCCAGAAGCATTGATTCATCCTTTGCAAGGCGGAGTAATCAGCGTTTGTGCTCCCTCCTGGCTTAGGCGAACATACCAAAAGCTGATTTTCAGTCGCTACTTTTGTATGAAAAAAGGATCAAAATGCAAATAGATGTTGACAATTTATTTTTGTAAAAATAAATTAAAATAATTTGATATTTTAGAGACCAAATGATTTGAAAAAAATTAAATCAGCTGCTCTACTGCTACTATCTGTTCAATATGGCTTGGTACAAGTATTTATTTAAAAACATACATACGTTTTTCTCAAAGAAAATTAGATTTTAAAATTCTCAATTTATGATTAAATAATTTTATTAACTTACATTAATTTAATTTCAAAAATCTTTACCACCACCCAACGAATTCGAACTTTCGATCTCTGAACCTGAAGCGGTAATCATCTCGCGACGCTGCAGCTGATATTTGTAAGAAAAGCAATTAATTGCGTTTTCTCTTTGACTTTGACAATTCAAAAGCAGTTGTCGCTGATAGCATTAGTGGTTTGAAATTGTCTAACTAGTCGACTATCGCTTTAGCTCATACTAGTTAATTAGCTGGTATTTTTACTGACTGATTTGGCTTTTCACTGCAGGGTACGTATGTACTTTCATACTCGTAGCGTTTAGCGTTCCGCAGCGTCACATCCATACGTCGCGTGGACGTACATATGTATGTATGATGTATGTGTGTGTTCGTTTAGTATATCCGCATACTAATTTAGTTTGTTTGTTGTTATTATAAATTAACTTGAAACAGCGAATTTAAGTTTAGTTGCATTCCAGCAACGTTTGCGCTCATTTCTCAAAAACTATTCTAAATAGAACGCAAACAGTTGAATTTCGTGTCGCTTAGAGATTTTCAAGTTTCCTTCGCACTTACATATATACATTGCGCTACATAGTCGTGTTCCTAGTTTTATATCCTGCGTCTTTGCCTTTATCAACTTTCGGTTTCGCGCCATATCGTCGATCGTTGAACGTCGCTGATCTCGCAGTTCATTCCAATAAGAAAAAAATTACGAATTTTTTTAAATTTTACTCAACGTGAAACTTTTTTCAAAAAACCAGCAGGTTGGTGTTCTTAAATACTTTAAAAAAAAATTTTGATATGTGAATTGTGTAATTAAAACGAAGAAAGCCGCATTCTTGCGAATTATTAAATGTTGAAAATATTTACCATACATTTACTGATAAATCAATGCAATCACACACTTTTAAAAACAAAATAATTCAATTTAAACGTCATAGACAGTGTTTAATATTTTTAAGTGGTAAAATTAAGCAAAAATCGTTGCTTTTTTCTTTGCTTATTCATTTATTTATTATTTATTTATTAGAAAAAAGTAAAAAAAAAACCTTTTCAAAGTGAAATAAAAGTGTAACTATTCGCTACTGCCAGGTTATCAGACTATATATTTATATGTTTTATTAAATTTGCAAGAATAATCTACTGGATAACAAAAATGTATAACCAACTAACCTAATAACCTAGCAGGTGTGAATATCTCTGTTTTTTTTTATTCAAAAATGTAGCTAAATGTCGTAGCAAGTAGCCTTTCCAAGGCGAATTTATTCAAGGTGGTGTTAACGGAGCAGCTGATTTCAAGGCGAATTTTGCTGATTTTCCAAATTATGTGTTTGTTTTAAATTTTTTTGTGATCTGATTGTCATCGTGAGCATAATTTGCTGGTGTAGTTTTTTGCTATCACCCTGTATGAATTCGCCTTTCTCTTTGCAGTAGCCCCTGCAACCTTTAAAATCAGTTGCAAGTGTGGCTGAAAAGTTTGTCGCAGTGCCTATTGCTGGGCTAATGAGGTTCCAGTTAGAAACTTAAGAAATGCGAAAAAATAAAAAAGTTAAAATTCGAAAGCCTTCCTTATTTGATTTAAAATTCTTTTCACTCGTACTTAAGCCATCTTCAACTATGATTTTACCCGTGTGGTAATATGAAGGAGATATAACAGAACCATAGCATGAATTATTATATACGAGTATGTACATTAGAGCGGTCCAAAGACAGGGTTGGGGCACCTTTCAATATTTTCCCTCTTGCCGAAAGCGTTGCTGGTACCAAACCTTACGTTTCTAAGTATAAATTTAGAGGATGCTCATGATGCTCATATTTTACTCCAGAAGTATTGCGTACATATATATTAATCAAGCAATTGGTTAGGTAACCTAAGAACATTTCAAATTTAAATTATACTAAAACAAGTAAGAGCAGCGCTATCTTCGGCTATGCCGAAGGCTTCATACCTTTCATGAACATCTGCAAATTTTACTTTGACAGATTACTGCTTTTGAATACATCTGCATACATCGATAGAGGAGTTACATACTTATATAAAAAATCGCATCTAAACAATCAGAGGTAACAATCAGTTGTATGGGAGCTATATGTTATAGTGGTCCGATTCTTCCGGTTCCGACAAATGATTAATACATTATAAAAATACACCCACCTACCAAATTTGATCCGGATATCTCGAAAACTGAGAGACTAGATTGCATACAA